>NC_056728.1:901642747-901744136 GCF_019279795.1 Protopterus annectens
AAAAATCCAAGTCCCTTAGAGCTACACGCTCCAGGGACCTAAACCTCAGCACAAAAATAAATAGGACATGCTGGAGGGACAGATTCATTTCCCAGAGTCTCCCCTCACTCTGGAATAGAATCCCAGTTCATGTTAGACATAGCCCGTCGCTGACCCTCTTCAAGCAAAATTTGGACGCGTGGATGGGAAATCGCAAATTCACCCCTGGGATCTCTTCTGTGTCCCTGCTAGACAGAGGCACAGTAAACTAATCTTAAAAGGGTACCTTCTGTGACCTACTTTACAGAGGCACAGTAGGCTAATCTAATAGGGAGGTGGAAGCCAAATACACTCTGGCTAGGCTTATAAATGCCCTAGGGCAGATAGCCTAGTATCTACCTATGAACCTATGTAATGTGCACAAATGAAGCAAAATTAAATAAATAGAAAAGCACATATTAGTAGAGTGCACATAATAGTACAATGTATGCATAGTGTAATATGGCTCAGTTAACAGATTGAATATTGGCAGAAAAAAATATATGGTTAACATGAAAGAAGTCTGAAAATTGATTTTTTTTGGGGTGTGTATGATAACTGCTCAGAGTCATACAGCAGCCAAATGGAGAGGTTTAGAGAATCAAACCCAGAGTACATGAAGGCAAGGAATTAATGCTCATAATAATAGCTAACAGCTTTAATACTCTTCGTCATAACCGTGCCTCTCAGCTCTCCATAATTTTGCAGAACTTCCTTCATTTTATCTCAGGTTTTTGTTCTGTTATCTTTCGTGGGATTCTTCACTCTTAACTTCCCAAGCTCCCAGGGTGTCAGTGATGATGCAGAGCCCTGGAGCCCTCTGACAATAGAACATGCAACAGGTAACTTCATCTCTTCATACAGACAGCGCTCTACCTTGAGGTCTGTTTAGTTCCTGAACCCGAGTCACTAGAAGCATGATCAGATACAGTGTTCCTGAGCCACAAGCCAACTCATCTGTCAGAAAAAGAAATTATAGGTCTTATCAGGAATGTAAACATTTCTAACAAGGTTGGACTTCAGGTAAAACAGGTGTAAACTGGTAGCAGATGCTATTCCCTCCATCTCTGGAAATGAAAGTGGTACTATGACTCTTCTGCTCTAACTCTGACCTGCATAAATGTAGTAAATGTACTCTGTCATGTGACAGACAAAGATATTTGTCATAGTTTAATTAAAAAGGCTACAAAATGTGGTCTCATCATGTACATGTAGAGATCAACTTGAGTTCTTCATTATGCTATGGCAAAGGATGACTCAAATGGATCATTTTACTGAAGTGGCTAGCAAGATCACAGGTTAACAGCCCCCCCCCCATATCTATCTATTTGACCTTATACCATATAATCTATTTTCTCAGTATATTAGCTATCTTGGCTTCATCAGCCTTCATTCATCACACAAGTTGGACCTGTTCATCATAGAAGTGTCAAAACCATAGCTAGGTTATCTGGTACCCTGTGCAGTTCCACACATTGGCATCCCATTAACTTTAAGGTGAGGACAAAAAAAAGATCAAAGTTCTTCTACTCTGTTGCTAAGGTAAACTGCTTACTACAAATGTATTAAGTGGCTTGCTGCACTTAAAATACCCCACAAGTGGCACCATGACCAAATGTACTACTGCACTACCACACTATCCACACAATTGGCATCTGCTGATCATGCCCCTAAGATCCCCTGCTTTAAACAGCCGCTGTCCCTCACTCTGCCCTAACCATAACTGTGGAAAGTGTGTTCTAAGTAAAAAAAAGTATGTTCCAAAACAAGTTTTTCAAAATGTTTGCTATGCTGAGCTTGGCATACTTTAGCTTTCTTGCTTCATTTCTAAAACAAACATGTATTTTTTTAATTAATATGCTGAGTGTAGAAACCTTCCATTAGTTATTAACACAATCGTAGATACATTTTTCTTTGTCTAGTCTACATTTACTGGTAATAAATATTAATATGTGTGTCACTCGTCTAGACAGGATGTAATAGATGAGTCTTTGTGGGCTCTGTTCAAGCAGCTTTATTATGTACAAACACATCAGAATTGAGGCTTAATGACTTTAACTTAGATAACTTATATATAAACTAGCTATTACATTCATACATGCTCACTCTCTGGCTCCACTCTCAAAACGGCACTGAAGCTAGCACATGTTTGTTATTTGTATGTACGTTCAGTCCTTGAAATGCTTCTTAAAGATGCAGCACACACACTCTGTTCTACATCCTCCCTCTTTGAGAAATAGGTCATGCAATACTGACAACATCAGTTGACATGCAATCAATACAAATAATTCTTTGTAATGCAATTATACAGAATTAGATATATATATATATATATACAACTATGTCCAGGTCGCTGTGTATTTCACACTAGGTCGGAAAATATGACCAAATTGTGTGACATAAAATTTAGAATTAGATTTAGCAACTGGGACTGTGTCTACTGAGTGTTCAAACTTAGGGACATCAGGAACATCATCAGGAATGGAAGTAGAAATTAAGACATGTTCTGCAACAGGAACATTGTCTGGATTGCTTTGAGATCTAGAGTCTGTATCACAGGAACAATGCTGCGATATCAAGTCTGGTACAGGAATAAGATGTCTGTGATTTCTCCTGTATTCCACACCCTCACATTCTACGAAATAGGATCTTGGCTAGTACATATACCTGTTATTTGACCAATCTGGTTGAAACCTTTTGCTGATTGCATCCTCACTGTCTTTTCTTCTTTCAATGGATGTAGAAATCTGCTCAATTTGTCATAGTTGAACTTCTGGAAAGAATGCTTCCTGAATAATTGGGCTCAATTGTAATATTGTTCTTAGCTTTAGACCTCAATAAACTGGAACTAATAGGCAGTGTTGTTCTGGTTTGCCTGGATAAAAGTTTCTGAGCAGGCAAACCAAGAATATTGTCATGGAGTATGTTTCTGAGATCAAGTAAATTCACAGTGATATCAGTATTGTCACACTTTCACCTTTCAAGTAATTGCTTTGCACTCTGTACTGCTCGTTCAGCTAGTCCATTTGACTGTGGATATTCATGACTGCTAGTAACATACAAAGTCCCATTCTCTTGCAACTTTCTGAAACAACTGACTAGTAAATTGGGTACCATTGTCAGAAACAACTTTGTGTGGACTACCATGAACTGATAAATGATGTTTCAACTTAACGATAATAGTACAGGATGCTAGATCAGGTAGTAAATCAATCTCAAACCAGTTTGAATAAGAGTCTACCAATACTAAGCAATGCTGATTGTTCCACTTCAATATATCAGTGGCTACTGTTGACCAAGGTAGTTAGCTGAAATGGTTCTCTTTGTAAATGTGGTTTAGTATTATTGCATACTCAACAAGAAAAAAGTACTTTATCAATGTCTTTTAAAAGAGAAGGCCAACATACTAGTTTTCTCACCCTTCTTTTGGTGTATTCAGAACCTGGTTGACCACGATTCACAGTCTGGATATATTCCTGTTGTAAGGAAGCAGGAAGAAAAATTTAGGACCTTTGAAAATAATTCCATCGCCCATTAACATCTCATCTCTGTGACGGAAATAACTTTGCACTTAAGGTGGTACACTAGATTGCTTAGACGGCCATCCAACATTAATGTAGTGGCTGAACTTTTGCAAAATTGGATCAGTCTTTGTATGATGTCTCAGCTCATCAAGTCTTGTGGTAGAAAAATTATGCACTTCCATTACGTCAAAGTCAAAATTCTCTGTGTCAAGCCCTTCCATTGTATTTCTGGGCAGTCTGAATAAGGTATCAACCAGATAAAGAAGTTTGCCTTTTGTATAAACCATTTTGAAGGTGTACTTTTGCAATCTGAGCATCATTCTTTGTAATCTTGCTGGAACTGAATGTATAGGTTTCTTTAGAATAGTAACTAGAGGTTGGCAATCAGTTTCAGTCTGAATAGTTCAACCATAGGTATAATCATGAAACTTTCAACATGCAAATACTATTGCCAAAAGTTCTTTCTCAAGTTGAGCATATGGCATTTCAGTTTGGGTAAGGGTTCCAGATGCATAGGCTACTGGTCTGCCTTCTTGAAGAATAACTGTGTCAAGACCAAATTTTGAAGCATCACAGGAAAGAGTCACTGGTTTATTGACATTATAGTACCTTAATGTAGGTAGGGTGGCAATTTTCTGCTTAAGGTCTTCAAATGCTTTCTGGTGCTGTTCAAACCAAGACCGTGTAATATTTTTGCATGTCAGCTCTCTCAAAGGTGCTGTCCACTTACTGAAGTCTGGTATAAACTTGCTTTAATAGTAGCCCATGCCAAGAAAATGTTGCAGAGCTTGAACATTATCTAGTGCTGACATCTCAAGAATGGCTACTTGCTTGGATGGGTCTGGTCTCAAGCCAGTGCTGGTAAATAAATGACTTACATTTAATTTCACTTAATTTGCTCTGCCTAGAAGTCTCTTAAATTTCTGTCATTCCCTGCTTCACCATTGCCTTAAACCAATAAATCATCTACTATTATGACACAAGGATAACCTGAAAAACTTTTCTCCATTACACACTGAAAGACTTTGCTTGCAGAATTTATTCTAAATGGCATCCTTAGGAATCTATATCTGCCAGACAGGGTACTGAAAGTAGTCAGTAATGAGAATCTGCGATCAAGCATCACTTGACAAAATGAACTTATTTGCATCCAAGATAAAAAAAAACAGTGCCAATCAGTATTAGGGCTGTGGCTTCTTTGACTGTATGCATTGGATCATACAGTCTCTTTAATGCTTTGTTCAAATCTCTTGGGTCAATACATATTCTGATTTCATCTGAGCCTTTTTTGTGGGCTGTTACCATGGACATCACCCATTCAGTTGGTTCTTTAACTGGACAAATTACACCTTGCTGCAATATTTTATCCAACTGAGCTTTGACTTTATCTTGCATGGCTATCAGAACTTTTCTTGCTGGTCTGACTACTCGACTGACCTCTGGGTCTAAGTTCATAGAATCCACAACTGGAAGTTTGCCCAACTTGTCATCAAAAACATCAGCATACTCTGAGAAAATGGCTTCATTAAAATTGGAACTAGGATATGTGCTTATATGATAACCTTCTTTGGTAAAAGAAATCAGATTCATCTCAAACTGTCTCTGAGCCCCAATAATGACTGCACAGGTCTTTGAATTACATAGAATAACAAGCTGTAACAGTTCCTAGCCAAATAACATGAAAGCACTACTAATCCTTTGGTTTGAATTTCTTCACCTCCATAAGCAACAAGTTTTGCACTACTAGCAATATTAAGTTGTTCATTAGTTCTCACCTTAGCAAATGTGTCTGCTGATATAACATTACACTTTCAACCATTGTCTACTTTGAGCCCAGTGGATTTACCATTGATCGGGACAGTAGAAAACACTTCATTCTTTGCCAACAAATTCATTGCATCAATCTTTTCACCAGTTACTGATACACCATATATGTAGAAAGCAAAGGTGCAGCTCTCTATATGATCAACTTGCTTTTCCAAGTGACCCTACATTATAACTGCGTGAGGTTTACTTGATTCGCAAAACTTTTGAAAATGGTTCCATTTTTTACACTAGTGGCAATGCTGACCAAATGCTAAGCATTTCTCTCTTTTAGACTCATGACTGGCACCACAATTGCGACAGTTAACAATAAATCTGGATTTGGGTTTTGCTGATTCACACTTGTGCTGCACTGAGCATGCTCCTTTCTTAGAACTTGTTGGAAAACTATGTGGTTTGAAAACTTGCATGCTGTCTACATTTGCTCTGCAACCTGCTGAAACCATGCTGTTATCACTTACAAGCATACTTGTGTGGGTTTCTGTAACTTCATGGATTTGACAATCTCAGTAGTTTTACTCAGTATTAAATATATTTATTTATTTATTTAACATTTGTTTACCGGGAAAGTCTGACTTGGAACAAAAATCATTTTCAGCAGAGGCCTGGGGAAAAATGCTCCAGATGCATGCCTTTGTAATGTGGGAGGAAACCAGAGCACCTGGAGGAAACCCATATGAACACAGGGAGGACATGGAGACTCCACACAGAAGGCACCCCAGCCGAGAATCAAATTGGAGAACTTCTTGCTGTGAGGTGACAATGCAACCGCTGCACCACTGCACCATCTAATCACTAAATCACTGTCAGGAAGCAAAATCTTTCTCACAGCAGCACTATTAATACCATACATAAGCCTATCCTTTATTAACTCATCTTTTAAGTCACCAAACCAACACATTTTAGCTTTGTTTCTTAGGTCAGTAATATAAGCTGCAAAAGTTTCCCCTGGTTTCTGATCTCTTGTGTAAAACAAATGCCTCTCTAATGTAATTTGTCTGGGGGCTACACATTTCTCTGAATTTATGCTTCAAACACTCAGGGTCTTCCTTTGATTCAGCCTGTACAATAATATGATGGTTTTCACTTTCTCCCTCATATCCTGCTGGTCCAAACACAAATGAACATTCTTTTTCAATGGCCTCTGACCCAGCTAGGCTTAGCAAAATGAATGCCCTGGTGCATGCATCTCTGTCAGAATAAGCTGCTTGTATAAAAATATTGTACTCTTGCTAAAATATTCTTCAGTTCTCTGCAATATTCTGATCAAACACAAGTGGTGAGGGTTTTCGAAATCCATCTGCCATTATTAACACAAACCAGTGAAGGGTTTTGCAAGTATGCACGAGCACACACACATATACATATGGCAGAAATGTATGCCAATATTTGTAACTATGCCCAATAGCACAACAAGCTTCTGAATAACTGAACTTTGTGAAATAAGTCTCTTGGGCACGATAATACTCTTCAAATTGCTGTATTACAAGAAATCACCTCTTAGTGTAAGAAACATTTCAAAATAACTGCACTGTGCAAATAAGCTGGGCAGAAATAGCTCAGAGTAAGAAACATTTCAAAGTAACTGCACTTTGCAAATAAACAGTACATGGCGCATTGAAACTTCCCCAAAATGGCGATACTTTGCTAAATATTTGCGAATAGACACACCCAGCACAAGAAACCTTTCAAAATGGCTGTACTTTGACTGTACTTCACAAAATAGTTGCACTTTGCACACAAATAAATTCTTTGGAATACATGCATAGTAATAAGCACACACTGTAAGCACTTTGCACACTTTGAGATACTTCGAATAACTCTAGTTATGCCCTTGATACAATGCGAATAGTAGCTATGGCAAAATATAGCACTTTGCCAAAAAACATGCAGTCGCCTTGCTTTATTTATGCTTAATGAGCCCTTTTTGCCCTTATTATATTCGTTTTGCTCGTTTAATCTCTTTTCATGCCCATTGCGCTTTTCTTGTGTTCGTTTTACTCTAAACATGCCTGTTTTGCTTTAAACATGCTTGTTTTGCAATTTTGAGGTAATTCCATACCCCTTATGTGCTTTTCTGATAATCATTTTATCAAATATCTTAATTTTAACTATTTAATTTAATTAACAAACCTTTTGTGCCTCTTGCTTGTTTAATAATGCAGTTTGTGCCCTTCTAATCCTCTGTTTTATCTTTTTTATAAAATAAACTGCTTGTGCAAGTTTTCATTACCTTTGGTTCTTTTCTGGCCCTTTTTCGTGCTCGTTTCTTTTAGTTGACCTTCACTGTTAACTCTGAAACTCATAGCTATGAATATCAGTCTCTGGAATCCTGGTTCAGACACCATGTTGCTCATCTAGTCAGGATGTAATAGATTAGTCTTTGTCGGTTCTGTTCAAGCAGCTTTATTATGTACAAACACATCAGAATTGAGGCTTAATGACTTTAACTTTGATAAACTTATATACAAACTAGCTATTACATTCATACATGCTCACTCTCTGGCTGCACTCTCAAAATGGCACATTAGCTAACACATGCTTGCTATTTATATGCATGTTCAGTCCTTGAAATGCTTCTTAAAGATACAGCACACACACACTTTGTTCTATAGTGTGATTCTGAATTTTATGAGCTCCTGATACAAACTTGCCAGATATTGTGAGCAACTTACTCTTAATTCTGCAGTAGCTTATTAAACTGTTTACTACAACAAAACATAATTTTTGTTTATTTTTATTTCTCCATTATATACATACATCAATTAGTTATGAGTGTTTTTTTCATGGTTAACCCATATACAGAAACTGGCTAAGTGATCTGCTCAGGCTCAAGGAATATGCAAGTTAACACTGAAATAATTAAATCCCAAAATACAGGAAGATGCTCACTAATATTTTGTAACTTTACCCTGTGTTCCTTGCCAGAATCATGTGCTTTGACATATTCATTGATATTATGAATGTATCTTATCTACTATATATAATAGTTCAAACCAGGGAGCTGTCACGGCACCAAAGTCACAGAAGTTAATCCACAAAGTCACGGAAGATAATCCACAAAGTCACGGAAGATAATCCACAAAATTCAGATAATGCAGATAAAATCCAGAATAAAAGTAGAACGTAAAAATGTACAACTTTTATTAACATAGGTGAGCGCTTTCGCTAAGTAGCTTCATCAGACCTTATAACCAGAGGAAACATCCAGCTCTCATATACACATAAATATACAAGCCCGCCTAAAAACCAATTACTAAATAAATTAATTAAAATGCATTCTTAAAGGTAAAGGATACAATCAAAACAATTCTAACATAAAAACAACTATACAACCCAACATCCAACGGGATAATGACGAAAATATAAATGACAAAATAATACAAAAATAATACAGAAAGAAAAAAGTGCATACAAATATAAAAATGTATAAAATATGCATAAAAGACACATACATATCATATAAATTAAATATAACCATATGTACAATTCAACTATTTATGCAGTCTCCTCCTTCTTAAAGCAGGCTTAATGGACGCTTTCTCATTTAAGCCTAAACCCATATCCGCTTGTAGAGTGATGATCCAACAAGTTTCTCTATACTCTGTATATGTCCTAACATCACCTTCTCTTATATTAACATTAATGGATTCAATGACCCTAAAGCCAAAGGTGTGTTGTGAGCCAAAACTATTAACATGTTTAGATAGGGCATTATTAGGGAGGTTCTTCCTGATGTTATAAAGATGCTCCCTCATCCTGTCTCATAGGACCCTATCTGTTTTTCCCACATAGATAGGGTCCTACGAGACAGGATAAGAGAGCATCTTTATAACATCAGGTATAGAGAAACTTGTTGGTTCATCACTCTACAAGGAGGAGACTGCATAAATAGTTGAATTGTAAATATGGTTATATTTGTTTTATAGTTTCATAGTTTCATAGTATAGTACTAGGCTATCTGCCCTAGGGCATTTATAAGCCCAGCCATAGTGTGCGTGGCTTTCACCACCCCATGTAATGATACAAAAGTGTACAAAATAAATTTAGTTTACTGTGCCTCTGTCTAGTAGTGACACAGAGATGACCCCTGGGGTAAACCTATGATCACCCATCCACTCATCAAGATTTCTCTTGAAGCGATTCAGTGAGGGGCTCTGCCTAACATAGACTGGGATCCTGTTTCAGAGTATGGGAAGCCTCTGGGTTATGAATCTGTCCCTCCAGATATCCTATTCATATTTGTGGTGAGGTTTAGATCTTTAGCTTTCATGGCTCTGATGGATTTGGATTTTTTGAGGTGGAGCATGTCCATTAATTCCGGATTGGACATGGCCTTGTATGTCAGGCAGAGATCACTTCTGAGCAGGCGGTATGCTACTGAATAGAGCTGGAGCTTCTTTAGTCTGGCAACATATGACATATGTTGGAGACCCTTGATCCTCTTGGTGAGGTACTTTTGGGGTCTCTCCAGCTGCTGCAAGTGCCAGGTGAGGTACATACCAAATGGGGCATTGTACTCAATCATATGCCTGATAAGGGAGGAATATAGGGGTACAATGACATCCTTTGATCTGGATGTGAATCCCTTCATGATAAGGTGGGCAAGGTAGAAGGTCTTTCTAACCACTTTGGCGACGTGGGTGTCAAATGAGAGGTCACTGTCAACTTGGGTCCCCAGGTCTCTGATTACTTTTTCCGTACTTAATGGATTACCACCTATGTGGTAATTTGTGGGTACTTTGTTTTTCCCAAAGGGGATGACTATACATTTTTTGGCATTTAGTTTAAGGCCATGACTCTCGCACCAGTCGTCTGTTTCTGTAAGGCCCTTCTGAAGGATGCATGTGTCAGCTGGTGTATCGACTATGGTGCCTAGTTTGCAGTCATCTGTGAACTTTGTCAGCCACAACCCCCCTGTGTTTGCCTGAACATCTGAGAAATAAATGCCGAACAAGAGGGGTCCCAAGACAGAGCCCTGTGGGACTCCACTTGTGACTGGCTTAGAATCTGACATAGCTCCAGCTATTCTGACCTTGTGGGTTCTGTCCTTTAGCCAGTTTGCAACCCATCTTGTGACATATGGGTTTACATTTAAGCTGTTGAGCTTGTCTATGATGCCTGAGTGGGGTATTGTGTCGAAGGCTTTTGCCAAGTCCAGGTAGGCTGTATGAACTGCTTTGCCCTCATCGATGGCTCTAGTGACTGTTTCAAAAAAGTCCACCAGGTTCAAAAGGCAGGATCTGCCTTTTACAAAGCCGAACTGGGTAGGGTCATTTGTCTGTAGGTCCCCGATGTCTTTGTTTATGAGTTCCATAATGATCCTTTCCATAGCTTTGCAGACCAGGCTGGTTAAGCTTATGGGGCGGTAGTTTCCAGGGTCTGTAGAGGTGCCTCCTTTGTGGAGTGGGACCACTGTTGCTGTACGCCAATGTTCAGGTACATATCCTGTAGTAAGGCTAAGATTAAACAGCTTTCTTATGTGTGGGTTTAGCTCCTCTAGGAGTTCACGTAGCATGCAACCCGGGACACCATCAGGTCCCATTGATGCTGTATTTTTAGCTTTGCTGAGAGCAGTTCGCACCTGGACATCTGAGATGTCAGAGAGGTTGCATTCAGCTGGGATAAATATTTCATCTTTTGGTGGGTGAGGGAGGGGAGAAATTTGCACTGAACCTGTCTGCCAGTATGTTGGCAATATCTGTGGGTTCAGTGTATTTCTTGCCATTATGAACTAACTTTGAGCATATCTGAGGGTTTCCGTCCAGGTTTCTAACATAGCTGAAGAAGGCTTTGTGGTTATCTTTAGTGTCCTTAGCACTTTTTCTCTCAAAGTTGACCTTGGATGATTTTATGAGCAAACGTAGCTTTTTGCTAGTGCTGATCAGAGATGCCTTCCCTTTATGGGCTTTTGCTCTGTCTTGCAGTAGCTTCCTTCTCTTGTTATAAAATTTGTTTATGGCTGGGGTCCACCAGATAGGACGCCTGCCTTTGGTGGAAAGGGTCTTGGTTTTATTTGGGATTGCATGATCCATGCATTCTTGGAGATGTCCGTAGAAAGCATTTATGAAGGATTCAGCAGTGTGGGATGTGGTTTCCACTGGCTCAGGGGGCTTGAAGGACACCATTTCAGTCTTAAAGAATGTAAAGTTGCCTTTTGAGAAGTTTCTCACTGTGGTCTTTTGTGCTGGGGGTGGAGGTGGGATATGAATATCTAGAGTCATTAGTTTGTGGTCTGATCTCACTAGTGAGGGGTATACTTCCGGTGTTGAGCATTTTGTCCCCATGTTAGTGATGATCAGGTCAAGTATATTATCTCCCCTTGTGGGGGAGGTGACTAGTTGTTCCATCACATTTGAGTTGATGAATTCCAGGAACCTTTGGGCTAGGGTGTTAGGGCTTGAATAATGCACCCAGTCTATGTTTGGGTAGTTGAAGTCTCCCAATATGATGGTATTTGGTGAGACATTCATATCCTCCAGTGTCTTCAGGAAGGCTGAATGGAGTTCCTGAGATTGAGAGGGTGGTCTGTAGCATGCTACAAGTTGTATAGCAGTTTTGCCTATGGTTAGTTGCACATGGATGGTTTCCGATGCTTCGTGCGTTGCCACTAACCTGGAGGTGTGGGTGTCTTTAATGAATATGGACACTCCCCCTCCCTTTGTGGTTCGGCCCAAGTTTTGGGGCCGAAATGCATGATATGAGGTATAACCTGGTAGAGCTGGGGTGCTCTCAGGAGCCTTGAACCAGGTTTCAGTTACTGCACAGTCATCAATGCTCTCCATACTGAGGAGTGCTTTGAGAGCCTGCATCTTGAGATTTAGACTTCTGGCATTGAGCAGCATTACTCTTAGTTTTTTTCCTTTTTTGTTTTCTAAGGTGGTGGGTTTGTCTTTTGAGCCTTGCCTAAAAAAGACACTATGGGGGTGGCAAGAGCCTTAGCCAATATCCGGAAGCCCAGTGGTGACAGGTGCAAGCCGTCCCTTGCGAAGCAGTGTGGCTTGTCCAGCATGTCATCCCAAGCAGACAGACATTGGATACCCCTAGAATGACACCAGTAATTGAGCCAATTATTAAAGCTGATCATCTTGTCTTTGTATTGTGGCATCATTCTTGGTGAGGGCAAGATGCTGCTCAGGGTCAGGGTCATACCAGCCTGGGCTACATAATCAGAGAGCTCCTCTATGTCTCTTTTCACGTAGTCCAAGGAGGTACGTCTCAGGTCATTCACGCCGGCATGGACAATGACGGAGTCATATTTGTACTTGCTTTGGAGTGACCTGAGTGCTTGTGTTATGTGGCGGATCCTAGCTCCCGATACGCAGCTCACCGTTACCCTCTCCTTGTTCAGCCTGGTAAGCAGAATGTCAGTGTGTCTGACTATAGAGTCACCTATTACTAGTGTATCAGGCATGGTGTTTTGCCTTAAGGGCTGTGATTGTTTGGCACACTGACTTAGTGAACTATGTGTTGCATGTGCTGTGTTTTGAGGTGGTGGTTTCTTGGATGTCTGCTTTGGGAGCCTCTGTTGTTTTGGTAAGTTTTTTATTAGAGCCTCCGAGTATGTCTTTGTGTTTTTATGTGTTTGGTTTGCAGTTGTGGTTGGTTTATGTGAGACTGGGTTTGTTGTGTGTGTAGTTACCTTCTCCTCATGTCTGGTCTTGCTAGTCCTGAGTTGAGAGAGTTCAGCCTCTAGTTTGGCTATATAGTTGCATCTCTCACATGTGTTTGTGTTTGTTGGGAGGAGGAGAGGGTTGTCTGTGTACATGAGACAATTGTAACATTGACATGTATAACATTAACATTTAACATGATATAACATTTATATGATATGTATGTGTCTTTTATGCATATTTTTATACATTTTTATATTTGTATGCACTTTTTTCTTTCTGTATTATTTTTGTATTTTTGACATTTATATTTTCGTCATTATCCCATTGGGTGTTGGGTTGTATAGTTGTTTTTATGTTAGAATTGTTTTGATTGTATCCTTTACCTTTAAGAATGCATTTTAATTAATTTATTTAGTAATTGGTTTTTAGGCGGGCTTGTATATTTATGTGTATATAAGAGCTGGATGTTTCCTGTGGTTATAAGGTCTGATGAAGCTACTTAGCGAAAGCGCTCACCTATGTTAATAAAAGTTGTACATTTTTACGTTCTACTTTTATTCTGTATTTTATCTGCATTATCTGAATTTTGTGGATTATCTTCCGTGACTTTGTGGATTAACTTCCGTGACTTTGGTGCCGTGACAGCTCCCTGCTTTGAACAATTATATATATTGATATCTCGTTTTTTTTGCTTACCACAGAGCTTTTTTTCCCTGGGACTGTTGGTGCTGTTTTGTTTGAGTATCTTATCTACTGCCTAAAATTAAAAGTAAGGTATGTTATAAAGTTTAAAAAGACCCTAGAACCCTTGTTTCCTTGCTCCTTACAGAGATTTGATAACTCTACATTACACAATATTAGCTTAATTTTCCCTTGTCTGATTTTCACCAATGCCTTTTCATACTGCATTAAACATTTAATCGAGTAGTTGTGGTGATGACCCTGAAATCTTTTAATGTTTTGTAACTATTACCATTTTCTGCTTCTCAGCCATTCTGATTGTCACAGGAAGTGTTGTGGGCATGGCACCCTCTGTCCATTACTATTACAGCAAACCTGATTTCATCTTTGAATATATTCATCCAGTACACCACTCCATTGTGATGTATAATACAAGTAAAACAGATGGGCCTGTTCTGAAGGCCGTGGCACTCTGTTAACTATATGATGTTTTATAGAGTAGCCCATCTGTGCTACCATTTAAATTCTGTCAAGCGACATCTTTTTACTCACATCATTATCTTGAACCCTGCCATCTGAGAGTCAATGCTCTTATCAGATCTATTCACATACAATGTCAAAAGCCTTGCTGAATTTACATACATCTGATCAATAGGTTCCCCTCACCTTCTGTAGTCATAAAACTGTGCATGTTAACATCTGCAAGAGAATTAGCTGTAAGACGATGCACACACCCATCTGCCTCTTTACAAACTATTCCATACTATTCTGTAAGGTAGAAGAGACACTAACAGGCATGTCTAACTCCTTCCTTGGTGCATTATTCCTATGACACCATTAAGCATCTAAGTAGAGACTGGAGAGTTTGACCAGAGGTTCAGAAAATAGCACTGCCAGCTCATTTTCCACTATGGGAGACATATAATTTAGTTACCATGTCTTACGTTTGAGACATTCCCATTATTTATTTTATAATTTCCTTCTAGAATGTCCTTTCACTTCCTTACAACAATGACACCTATCACCTTTATGTATGCGTTTCTCTTTTCAGTCATTACTGCTTGTTCTTCTGTTAAGTAGCTCTTGTTTTTTTTTTTCTTTTTCATACAATTTTCCTTCCTTCTAAAACAGTTTTGCATTGTCTTCCTCACTCCTTCCCTGATGCACTACCATAACTTTTTCAACTGTCTTCACTTCTTTCTTAGTGCTGACATAGTGAGTGATGTCCCACTATGTTTCCTAAGTGAACTTTATCATCTTGTATTCTAGACCTCAGCAGTACACCAGAGAAGGGGTGACACTGAGACACACCAAGGTGACATCACTGGGACAGCTGGCTGCTCCCTCCACTCCCACTCATCTTATGTATATTGGTGAGTAGTAGGTCAAGGATCTTTCCTTTCCTCACTGGGGTCCTTTCTCTTTGCTCAAGTTTGTCTTTTGCCAAACTTCTTGCCACTTCCTTCTCCTTCCTTTTTGAGGGTTTCCTTCTTTTTGCCTATTTATTTTCTTTCTCTCTGTTATCCAGACTACTCTCTTTCGCTTCTGTTGACCCAAATAACACTACCTATGAGTAGCTATTTATTCCTTTCTTCTCTAATCCTCCTTCCTCTCTTCATTTAAATATTCTCTGTATAGAAATTCATAGAATTTATTCGTTGATTTTTACTCTGTTTTGTATTTTATATATGCATATGTTTTATTACTTTCTGATCTATTTTTTTTCCATAATGTCTGAAACAACTCCAGTTTATCATTGTATTCATTGTTATATTGCTTGTATATTATGTATTTAACTTTGAGCTTTTTTTCTCTCCTGGGCCTCCACTGAAAATGGGTTCTATTTTTGACACAGACGGACTTTCCCAGTAAACAAATGTCAAATACATAAATTCTAATAATGTAAATAAAACAAATAAATAGCAACAGATGACCCTGTCTGAGTACTAACAACTGACAATTCAGTAGTCCCTCCCATTACAGGCAGAGAGAGAAAAGAGTGTGTGTGTTTGTGTTTGTGTGTGTGCATGTGCGTGCGCGCACGCGTGTGTGTGGTGTGTGTGTGTGTGTGTGTGTGTGTGTGTGTGTGTGTGTGTGTGTGCGTATGCACGCGCACATGTGTGAATTTGTGTGTCAAAGGTTCATAGGTTCATAGGTTCATACTAGGCTATCTGCCCTAGGGCATTTATAAGCCTAGCCAGAGTGTGTTTGGCTTTCACCACCCATTTTAAATTAATTTTGCTATGTCCTTTTTCGAGGTTAGTATACTGTGCCTCTGTCTAACAGTGACACAGAAGAGATACCCAGGGTAAACCTACGATCCCCCATCCACTCATCAAGATTCCTCTTGAAGAGAGTCAATGAGGGACTCTGCCTAACTTGGACTGGGATTTTATTCCAGAGTGAACTGAGCCTCTGGGTTATGAATCTGTCCCTCCAGCATGTCCTATTTATTTCAGTGCTGAGGTTCAAGTCTCTCGAGCGCGTAACTCAATGGGATTTGGATTTTATGAGGTGCAGCATGTACATTAATTCCAGGTTGGACATGGCTTTATACGTCAGGCACAGATCGCCTCTGAGCAGGCGGTATGCCACTGAGTAGAGCTGGAGTTTCTTTAACCGGGCAGCATATGGCATCTGTTTGAGCCCTTTGATCCTCTTGGTGAGGTACTTTTGGGGTCTTTCCAGTTGCTGCAGATGTCTGGTAAGGTACATCCCAAAAGGGGCATTGTACTCAATTATGGGCCTGATGAGGGATGAGTAAAGAGGCACGATGACCTCCCCTGATCTAGATGTGAATCCCTTCATGATTAGGTGGGCTATATAAAATGTTTTTCTAACCACTTTGGCCACGTGGTTGTCAAATGAGAGATTGCTATCAACTTGGGTCCCCAGGTCCCCTTCTGTACTTAATGGATTACCACCTATGTGGTAATTTGTGGACACTTTGTTTTTGCCAAAGGGGATGACTATACACTTTTTGGCGTTTAGCTTGAGGCCATGGCTCTGGCACCAGTTGTCTGTTTCTATGAGCCCCTTTTGGAGGATGCTTGTGTCGGCTGGAGAGTCGATTATAGCGCCCAGTGTTGGTTTGTACCTCCGAGAAATATATACCGAACAGGAGTGGTCCCAGGACTGAGCCTTGTGGGATGCCACTTGTAACTGATTTGGAGTCTGACATGGCTCCAGCAATTCTAACCATGTGGGTTCTGTCCTTGAGCCAGTTTGCAACCCATCTAGTGACATAAGGGTTTATATTTAAGCTAGTGAGCTTATCGATAATGCCCGAGTGGGGTATTGCATCGAAGGCTTTTGCGAGGTCCAGGTAGGCTGTGTGGCTCAAATTCCCCTCGTCAATGGCCTTGGTGACTGTTTCAAATAAATTGACCAGGTTTAAGAGGCAGGATCTGCCCTTAACAAAGCTGAACTGGGTAGGATCCAGTGTCTGTAGGCCCCCAATATCTTTTTTATGAGGTCCATGATGATCCTTTCCATAGCTTTGCAGACCAAGCTAGTCAGGCTTATGGGGCAATAGTTTCTAGGATCTGTTGAGGCACTACCTTTGTGGAGAGGGACCACTGTTGCTGTACGCCACTCTTTGGGTACATATCCCGTGGTAAGGCTGAGACTGAACAGTAGTTTTATGTTTGGGTTTAGCTCTTCTTGGAGTTCATGTAGGACGCAGCCCAGGACACCATCTGGTCCCATTGATGCTGTGTTTTTTGCTTTGGAGAGGGCAGCTCTTACCTGAGCATCTGAGATGTCAGGGGGGCAGCACTCTGCTGGGATAGATATTTGCTCTTTTGGTGGGGAGGGGGGGAGAAGTTTGCGCTGAACCTGTCAGCTAGGATGTTGGCAATGTCTGTTGGTTCGGTGTATTTTTTGTCATTTTGGACTAATTCTGAGCATATCTGGGAATTCTCACCCAGGTTCCTAACATAACTAAAGAAATCCTTGTGATTATCCTTAGTGTCCTGTGCAATATTTCTCTCTAAGCTGGCCTTAGACGATTTTATGAGTGCCCATAGGTTTTTGCTAACACTGATCAGAGATGCCTTCCCTTTTTGGGATTTTGCTCTATAATGTAGTAGCTTCCTCCTTCTATTGTATAGTTTGTTTATGGCTGGGGTCCACCAGACAGGACATTTGCCTTTGGAGGATTGGGTCTTGGTTTTATTTGGGATTGCATGATCCATGCATTCCTGAAGGTGTTCATAGAATGCGTTTATAAAAGATTCTGCGGTCTGGCCCGTATTTTCCACAGGCCCGGGGGCTTTGAAGGATTCCACCTCAGATACATGCCCATGTAAGTCTGCATGAATGAGTTTGTACGTATATGTTTGTGCGAGTATATTTAAAATGTTTGACCCTCACAATATAGGCACAACAGTACAGACAATTTACAGCATAGATATATCAAAACAGAGACACTCAAAAATGCAGAGAAAAACACCTAACTGCACATAAAATTAATATCAAAAAACAGGCAAGCACTCTACTTATATGATCAATTTACAGTAGAAAATACAATTAAATAAGAGAAGAATACCCCCTAAACCATGCCAATACAACAGGATGTGGTTTGCATGAATAGCGGTGGTGTTACAAAAGTGTTATTTTCTCTTGTAAAGTGTAGGGTTAGGGCTAGCACAAATTAAAAAGGAAGTCCCCAAACATAACCATAACCCTGCACCTTATACTAGAATAATCCTTTCCATAACACTTCCATTACAAAGAACAGGCTCAGCCACAGACATACGCATGTACAAAGTCATATAATTTGCACAAGTCTTGGCTCACTTGTATAGAGCTTCCAAACATGCACTTGGCTTTCACACCATGCACTTCTGAGTGTTCTGCTATAATCTGGTGCTATTCTTGCCAGATAAATGCTGCACATTACTGAATTGCTATTTTCTTTCTTATTTAAGTGAGCTGTTGTTAAATTTCTGCATTTTTTTTTGTGTTTCTACACTTTAACTCAATTTAAGGTGGTGCTGTATTTTAATTGTATTAGCTGTTGGTTGCTACACTTTTTGGCATCCTAATTCTGAGTGATTGCAACTAATTTTTTTATTCTTTTACTATATTTCCTGTACTCTGGGCTAATCTTTAAGTAATTTTAATATTAGAAAGGTTAGGCCTGAACTCTGGTGATGGTACATTGCAGCTTGCTCTCTTCTGAGCTTGGAAGTCATTTAGGAAATATTTAAGTGCATTTTTTTGTGACTGTCCAGTGGACTATTTTGCTTGTTTACTCATCTTTTAGTGCCTGTATGATGTTGTTGTATTTGTGTGATGTTTAGCATCACACAGCAGTGGTCAGCAGCACCCTGTATAGATGGAGGTACTTAGAATCCAACTTGCTCTACAATAAAAACAAAAGTTCTGCACTTATCATAATGACAGATCATTCCATTACAATCCTTCCAATAAAATATGTGGGCCTTGATCCATTGCTTGGATACACTCTGGCAAAGACAGATATCCAGCCTCAAGCCCCTTTGAGAATTCTTCCTTTCCATAATCTCTCTTTCTCCCTAGCTCCCTCCAATCTAGTTTGTACCCAGAAACATTATAACAAAACTACACTGCTTTGGACCCAAGCATTCAGAGATTATGATCATGCAGGTCTTATAGCAAAGAAGGGGGAAGGAGGGTGGATTGTCCTATCGAAAGGACTGGATCTATCATTATGGTTATAACATTTGTATCCTTTTCATTCTATCTATCTGATCTGATGTGTGTCAGAATCCCAAGTCACGTCTTTCCTGGGTGGTACCATGACAGGAGACCATTCAGAATGGAATCACTGAAGGAAGCTCTAGCTCTACAAGTGCAATCTAGTCCGTAGTGTCTGATGAAGGTATGCATGGAGAACCAAAAGGCTGCTATGCATATAATGCTCAAGGAATGGGCTTTAAAGAAGGCAGTAGACATAACCATAGCTCTAATAGAGTGAGCTCTGGGACTGCATGATAATAATTTGCTTCGTTTTCATAAACAAAGGAAATAGAATTTGACAACCATCTGATCTTAGTTACCTTCTTGCCCAATTTATTCTGTATAAAAAATGAATACTTGCTCCTCTTTTTGAATGAAAGCAGTTGTCCCAGTCCCCTTCAATAAACACAACACACCAAATGACATTTGACGACCTTTATTAAAACTTCCATAACATAACTTTGATTACCAAAATTTGTTAAATACAACTAGACATATTGTAGTCGATTCTAAACACAGCATTAACATCTTTGCAATGTTAATCAGGACAGCGTACCTGCTCATCTTGCCCCAGTAACCAGCGCCCATACCTTTGCTCACTTACTTTATTTATAAACATCCTTATAATGTTAACCAGGACAGCATACCTGCTCATCCTGCCCAGTAAGCATCGTCCATACCTTTGCTCACTTACTTTAATTATAAATCAAACCTCCTTATAATATTAATCAGGACAGCGTACCTGCTCATCTGACCCAATAAGCAGCATCCATACCTTTGCTCACTTACTAAACCATCACTGAATTACCAAGTGCAATCCAGTCTGTAGTGTCTGATGAAGGCATGCATGGAGAACCAAAAGGCTGCTATGCATATAATGGTTGAGGAATGGGCTTTAATTTTATTCTGTATAAAAAATGAATACTTGCTCCCCTTTTTGAATGAAAGCAGTTCTGTGAAGGTAAAAACACAGCTGCTTGTAAACATGCAACGTGTAGAAAATATTCCCTTTTGGTTTTGTGGTTGAGGAACAAGACTGGTAAATGAATGGGCTGAGAGATATTATGCACTTATGCAACTTTGAGAATTTAAAAGATATTAGCTCTTAAAGTTACCCTGTCTTTGTGAAATATAAGGTAAGGAGAAATCAAAGACAGAGCAAGAAATTCTGAGATTCTTTCAGATGATGTTATTGCTACTAGAGAAATGGTCTTCCAAGATAGAAACTGGAACTCTGCCATTGCTGCAGGTCCAAAAGTAGGTTTTGTTAGGGCTTCAAAACTAAAATCCAAATCCACGGTGGGACTGGATCTTTTATTGGTAGATGTAAAGGAAATTATCTTTGAGGAAGGCTTTGCATAATTTATGGGAAAAGAAAGATTATTCTGAAAGCCAACATGAAAAGATGAAATTGGCAATAATTGAACCTTAATGGTAGA
Source organism: Protopterus annectens (assembly GCF_019279795.1). Taxonomy (NCBI): domain Eukaryota; kingdom Metazoa; phylum Chordata; order Ceratodontiformes; family Protopteridae; genus Protopterus; species Protopterus annectens. Next base: position 901,663,574 of record NC_056728.1, read on the forward strand.
AAAACTAGAACCAGAATGAAAGCAGGAAGACAGAATGTGCAAAACATCTGGAATAGGAGGTGAAAAATTGATCAGTGTTTTAAGTGCCAGCCCAATTAGTAAATCTCTTCCACTTATTATGATAGATTTTTATGGGAAGAATGTCTCTAATTGGCTATTAGAATATTTTAACTCCTTTATTTAATTATCACTTAAGACATAGGCAACCATACATTAAAATAAAAGAAAACAAACCATATTAACATGTATTCACTTACATACATTATAAATCATATACATTCTTTTCATAACTATCATGTCAATATTACTTAAATTGCTCAATTTCTGCATTTCCTAAATCTCACTTATCCTCCTTTAAATTATTCTGCATGCATTGTTCCCACAATTTCCATTTATTTATATGTAATGTGTTCCATCCTATTTCAAAAGATCTCACTTCTAGTTCTTTTACCTCTGTTACAATTTTCAATATTTCAAATACAGTTAGTTTAGACATTGATTTCCATTTTCCAGTAATTGCTTTATTAGCAGTCACCAGAATTAAACATAATAAGACCTTAGTATGTCTAGGTAATTCAGATACTGTGTCCAGGATCAGAAGAATAATTTCTTTAAGTACACTCATATTTCTGAAAGAGTACACTGTAGGGATTTTTCAAAAGTCTGCCATCTCATAACACTCCCAGAACATATGTTTCCAATTCTTCTCCATCATACCTCCAACATTTGTCATTGACCTGAAGAAATATTCTTTTGAGTCTGCTTGGGGTATAAAAATACCTATGCGAATACTTTCAAGCAAAAATCTTAAACCTTCTAGACTTTATTGCGTACTCTGTAGCCATACATATACCCTCCTATTGTTCCCTTATAAATTGCTTATCCAGTCTCTCTTCCCAATCTTTTCTTACCTCTTCTTATTGATTTATATAATTTGCTTGTAATATTTTATACACCCTACAAATTACCACTTTTTTTAAAGCACCTTTTGTTCTAGATTCAAATAACAACTCTGCCAGAGCAGGTCATTCACTTAGAATTTCCCTGTCCCTTTCTCTTTGCCTATAGTCTAAAATCAGTCCAAATGTCTTCATGGACTCGTTGCATTCTATTACCTTTCCTTCTCATGTTATTTGTTCTGAATACCATGGATTCTTTGCCAGTTTTCTTCAATAAATTCCATCCATCTCTTGTCTGTTCTCTGTAACCCTACTTGCTGTCATTTCTATCAGCAAAATCTCCTTTCTCCATTCTTGTGTTGGCTTAGCTCTTAGAATACTTTTTCCTACTTTATGAATATACTATTCTGTATGGCTGCTGTTATTCTCCTCAAAGATTTGCACCCAAAGTCCTTCTCTCTTCTTATTTTTTTAACCCCCCCCCCCCCGCACACATTTCATTATCATCCTCTTCTTCTTGTGTTATGATTATGGTCTTTAACTCTGTAGCTCTAAACTATCCCTTCAAATCAGATAATCTTAAATTGAAAGGATCACTTTATCCAACTCAACCCTTGACCTCTTCCTCTCCCATTTATATTCCTTCAATATGTTATTAATTATTGTCCATAACTTCTCCTCTGGATGATAAAATTATGCCTGACCTGTATATAAAACCAAAGGAACTAAAAACATTTTATCTGCTTGTATCTTAGTATCCATATTCATAAAGAAGAGCTTCCAGTTTCTTAGTTTTTTTTGTATTATCTTTTAGCCTCTTCACACATATCCTTAGCTGCCATAACAGAAGCCTTTCTAATGCATACTTCGTGTTATAGTGTCCACATAAATATATCCATTGATGAACCATTTCATGAGAGGGTACATAATTATGGCTATAGCCTTTGCTTTATCTTCATTAATTTTATATCCAGTAAAGACGTGTAATGGTGTCTGAATTTTTCATAACACAGAAATGTCTTTTCTGGATTTATCAGGTACAAAATAATATCATCTACAAATAAAGCCAACTTTTCATTACCATGCCAGTTATGTCCTTGAATGTCTGAATCCCTTATTTTCTTGGCCAATAGCTCTAAATATAAAGCAAATAACAAAGGGGAAAGAGGATACCCCTGATTGGTTACTCTGTTCAGACACAGCTCAACAGAGATGAATCCTCCCACTTGTATTCTTACCTATGATTCCTAATATATCATCCTAATTAACATTTTATATTGATTGAGAGGATGTAAATGCTTCCATTTCTTCTATCATAAAATCCAAGCTTGTTCTGTTGATTGCTTTTGCTGCATCAAGACCCACCAACAACACCATTATTTTCTTACATTCTGCTTCCTTCTGTGTCATCATTGTTCTGTTAATATTGTCAAATGTTTGCCACCCTTCAGCAAAACCAAAATGATCTATATCTATCAATTTTGGCAACACCTTTGTCATTCTTATAGCTAGTATAGACATAAATGCTTTGTAATCATGTCTTAAAATTGAAATGGGTCTATGTGAAGCGGGTCTGATGGATATTTACTGTCTTTATGCATTACAGCCACCACAACTTTTTTTCAAGATGTTAGTTTACCCTCCTTTGAAAGCAGTGTTGAACAAAACCTTCCACATCTTTATCACTTTCTTCCTTCCTAACATCCAGACTTCCACAGGAATACCATCTGTTCCTGGAGACTTTTCTGCAAATCGATTATACATCACCATTTTATCTCATATCCTTTTATCCTGAGTGTTAATTATTGAGCCTCATCTACCTCTAACCTTGGCATACTTAAATCTTCTATAAATATTTATATTTGTACTCTTTTTTGATTTGTATATGTCTCTGCTTTGTACAAATTTTCATAAAATATCCAAAACATCTCTAATCTCTGGTTATTTTCCTTGTTATAGGCTCCCTAAGTTTGACTAAAAACCTTTATACTTTCTATTGCCTTAGTCATTGTACTAGATGTTTTTGTGCTCTGGAGTAATTATCAAAAAAAAAAAACAGCTGCTTAACAGCAATTGTTTAAAACTCATGCATATTATCCTGATGCTCCCTTATTTTCTCTTTAGCACTCTGCAGTTGTGCTTTTTATTGTTTTGTGAGATTTACCTTGTTCTGTAATACTTAAACCTTTGTCAGACCCTCAAAATAAGTCTTATTGCTTCTTAACCATATCTCTTTTTCTTGTACTTCTACCTTACTTTTAAACTCCATTTTCATGTTATCAATTCATTAGCTATAATGTCTGCAGAAATTTCTATCTTCCCGAATAACTATCAGATAATTTTCACGATCCATTCCTTAAATTCATCTCTTTTTTAACAGGTAAGTGGGAAAGTACCAGTGCCTCATTTTTACTTGATTACCCTGAATTTTTTATCTTAAGTTTTTATTGGTGCATGATCTTAAGTAGTTATTGTGTGTGTGTGTGTGTGTGTGTGTTGAAGCTATAAATTAAATGCATATGTTCATGTGACATATATTTTCTATCTAGCCTAGCCCAATTATTGTAACTTGGGAAATAATATGTAAATTCTGAGATCCTACTACAGAATTCACATCTTCTATATCAAATATTTTCATTTTTTTTCAGAAATCTAGCCTCTTTTGTTATATTTCTTATTCTAGGTTCACAGATGTAACCTCATTGTTGCAAATCAAGTTCCAGTCATCCCCACCTTTAAATAATATTTCCTGCTGAAAGCCAATTATTTCTCCCAAAATTTTCTTTAAGCTCCATAATAGCAGTTTTTGGTGGAATATAAGTACATGCCAACATAATCCTCCTCCCTTGCCAGTAGCCCCTTACTACCACAAATCTGGAATTGTTATCTTTTTCCCTCTTCTATCACAATTGGAGCTTCTCTATCAATTAGTATAATTACTCCCGTTTTTTTCTGTCCCTGATAGGCTGCTGAATATCCACCCTGAAATCACTTCTTTATCAAATTCACATGCTCATTTATTTCCAAATGCATCTCCTGCAGCATTGCAATTTGCTGTCTGCATGTCTTAATATAGTTCGATACGTTTACCTTTTGGCTGTACCTGTAAAGTCATTTACATTCCAAAATACTATGGATAGAGTAGCCATTATGATAAGAAGTTATTGTCCCCATCTATTAAACATGATAACGTGGTTGAATGTGTACTTCCAATTTTTATATTACATGTACACACTACTCTTTGGCAGGTTGATCTTTTATGCAGTTGTTTTTTTGTCATCTCCATTTTAACTTATGTGACATTTTTCAATTCTTTTTGTTTTAATGAAGCCCCTAGACAAATAAATAAGCACAGTTTCAGAACACCCCATAACTTATTAACACAGAACATACAAAAAAATGTACATCTTCAAAAAAAATTAAATAACCCTCCTGATAAGAACAATTGCCCCAAACTGACAGCTGCAACCACATGCATTACCTAACCTAAAATTAAGGTTATACATGCTAAAGTGCTTGTTATGGCCTATGCTCCCATTTAAACTGATTGTTGTCTATTCTTTTTTTAGCTCTGTTTGCCTCCCAGATGTGAAAAATAGCATGTATCAGAAAATATAATTTTTAGCCTTAACAATAACTGTTCTGGCTATCTTTAAATAAAACTAATTTATACACTATTCTTTTAATTGTATTGATGTATTAAGGCAGCTAGGGAAGCTGCTATCTCTTACCCATTTCCAATAATTTCAAACTTTATTTGATACTAGACTGCTGCCCTTGTACCTTTAAATTTTGCAGTTCCCTAAGAATACAATTCTCAGCACTCTCGAGTTTAATTGCTTACACCTGCAGACAGCTCATTTCCATGGAAACATAAAAACAGAATGTACAATTGCTTTCAACTGCAGAATTTTTAACCCATCAAACATTTGCTAAAGAAAAGATACAAGACAATAGTATTGCATATGCAAGGAATTTAACACTTCTCATAACATTCATCATTTTGTCTTAGTTTTCAAGCCTACATGCTTACAGAAAACATTGTTTTTTAGTTTAAGACATTAATCCAGACATTCACGTATGCAAAAATAAGAGAAAGCATCTCAACTCTACATGTAATATAATATAATATAATATAATATAATATAATATAATCAGTGGACCTTTGCACCCCATCCCCACCCCAACAGCCCAGGATTACATCATATTAACTTAAACTTGTTTTTGTCCAGCCTTTCTTCTATTTTTATATTAAAATGCCTATATTTCTTAAAACTAAAACAGTACCTGTTTACTTTAATATCTTTAATACAAAATATTCACTTTCATCCTACATTTAAGATACCCTTGACTACACATGACACAAATCTGCTTTACTACATAACATGCAGCTTATATCATGAAATGTTTTATACAAATAGTATTAAAAACAAAAATTGTTTACTTGCAGTTACTTTATTCTCCTTTAGTGCAGTTCTAAACATTAATGACATAAAGTGGGTATATGTTTTACAGTTGATCCACAAGTTAGCAAAATCAACAAAAGTTCAGTCTTTTTCAGTTTTTTTTCAAAGCCATATTTCACAAATGTGACAGATGCTTTATAATTTCTTATTGATTCACTAATTTCAATGTTGTTGGTCTTTTCCCTGTTCATCTCCACCTCCCAGCACCAGATTCTAGTTAAAGTCCAAAGTACTCCCAAATCTTTTAGTCAACTCCTGTGCTTTTTTCTGTCTCTCAAGCATTTCCTTTGAAAAGGTTTCACTGGCAAGGACTCTTTATGAACTTTATTGTCAGAAGAATTTGAAGCAGAGTCACCTTCTGTTTCTGGCTCACTTTTTGTTGGATATGGTGGATAACCATTTGTATTTCCTACTCAGCTTATTCTGCATCAAAAACATATTTGATTCTCCAGGAAAAAAATATCCTGAAGACAGACAGATACATTAACTTGAATCCCTCATTAAGCTCTCAAAATTCCCTGACTGCTGGGATAAATTTGCTTCTCATCTGACTGATGTAGAGTGAATAATTATTTTCCACAGACACTTTACTGTCTCCAATTTTAAATACTTTGTCCTTCTGCCACAACTGTGCCTATATCAACTCTTTCTTCTGGTATGATTACCACTTTACTAATACAGTTCTTGGCTGCTTTCTCATATCCAGGTTTAAAGCATACACTTGATGTGCCATTTTAATTAACAAATCCTGCTGTAGAATACCAGTCCATTTGTTTATTTGTGCTTTCATAAAATTAATAAAGTCTGTTCTTCCCAATGTCTTTGGTACAGCAGAAAATGTCAGGTATTCTCTGCATGCTGTGTCCTCTGACTCTACATATTTTGAAACAGCTCTACTTGAGAAGTCTCATACTCAGAAAACCTTTTTTTTCATTTCTGCCATGAGAAAGCAGCCAAGACCTGTATTAGTAAAGATGCAATCATGCCAGCAGAAAGAGTTGATCCTGGCAAAACTGTGGGTGAAGAGAAAAGTATTAAAAATTGGAGGCAGCAGAGTGTTTGTGGAAAATGATTATTCACTGTACACAGGCAGAAGAGAAACAAATTTATTCCAGTAGTCAGGGAATGTCAAGAGGCAAGTGTAAGATTCAACCTGCTGTATCCAGCTATCTTCAGAATAATTTTCTCGGAGGATCAAAGTCATCGTTGGATGCAGAACAGGCTTAGGAGGAAATAAAAAAGTTTACCCAAGAAAAAAATGAATCAACAAACAGAATGGGGCTTTTCTTCTCATTGTTTTGACAATAAAGCTTATATTCCAAAGGATAATGCTTGAGTTGACCAGAAGAATCAGGAGTACTTTGGACTTGAACTAGAGTCTGCTTTTGGGAGACGGTGATGAACAGGAGGAAGACCAGCAACACTGAACTTAGTAAATAAAGGAAGACTATAAAGCATCAATCACATTTGTGAAGTGTGGCTTTGCAACAAAAAAGTGGCTGAAAAAGATTGGACTTGTATTAACTTTGTTAAACTTGTGGGTGGACTGTAAAACATATACTACTTTATGTCAATTATATTTTAGAAGGGCACTAAAAGGGAAAAAGTAACTGTAAGTAAAACATTTGTTGTTCTTATTATTGCTTGTATAAAGCTCTTCATGATATAGACTGCATGTTATATATAGTAAAGCAGTTTTGTGTAATGTGTAGTCAGGAATATTTTAAATGTGGTTGAGTGTTTCCAGTGACTGTTCTATGTGTCAAAGATATTAAACAATTACTTTTTTTAGTTGTAATAATATAGGCTTTACAGTATAGTAAAAGAAGAAAGGCTGCAGAAAAGCAAGTTAAATATTAATATGCTGTGCTCTTGGTCTGCTGGGGTGGGGTTGTGTGGGTGTAGACATGTACTGATTATATTGCACATAGAATTAGATTAATGACTGACTTAAGCTATAAACAATTGTTTTTGTAAACAAGTAGGCTGAAGAAACCAGACGGAATGATAAAAGCCATGAAATATGCTAAGTATCTTATATTTGCAAACATATTAGCTTGTTTTTTTCCATTAGCAAATGTTCAGTGGGAGGCAAGAAGTCTGCAGCTGAAGGCAGGTGTACATTCTATTCAGAGTGAAATTTACAAAGCTCCATGTTACATGGATACAGGCTGTCTTCAGGAGCAAATAATTAATTGTGTGGTGTTCTAAACATACTTTGCTAATGGAAATGCAAAATTTAAAGGAAAATGACAAGCAGTTCAGTGAAAAATAAGGTTTTAAATTCTAGGACTTGAATAAGAGATAGCCTTTCTAGCACCCTTAGTACTTTAATGCATTTAATAAAGCAGTGTGAAATTTAGTGTTATTTAAAGATAACCAGTGCACTTTTATTTAGGACTAAAAGTTAATGTTTTCTGAAAGCATATTTTTCACATCTGGTAGGGGACTATGGATAAGAAAAGAACAGATGTCAATCAGAGTAAATTAAAACACATGTTGTAGCTTGCACTTTAGCATGAATTATCTTAAATTTAGGTTAGGTGATGCCTGTGAGTACAGCTATCAAGCTGGGGCAATTTTTCATATCTAGAGGGTTACTCTTCATTTTTTAAAGATTTGCATAGATTTGTATGTTTGTTCGAAGTCAATAGGGGATGGATATGTTCTGAAAATGTATTTAGTTTTCTGTTTGAAGACTTTCATTGAAACAAAATGTCCTGAAAAAGTGATGTAGGTTCAAATGCAGAAGAGAAGAAACAACTGTAATAAAAGATCATATAACCAAAATTAGTATGTGCATATAACACAAAAGTTCCAAATGCACACTCTCATGCATAAAATGTGGAAACAATATTTTTTATCCTATCAGAGAAGCCATCCATATTATCGTGGAATGTAAATGGCCTAAAAGGTATAGACAAAAAGGAAAGAATATTGAATAATGTTAAGAAATTCAAAGTGCAAATAGCAATGCTGCTGGAAACATAGTTGGAAAGAAATGAGCATGTGAATTTGATAAAGAAAGGATTTCAGGATGGATAGCCAGCAGAATATCAGGGCCAAAGGAAAAGGGGAGTAATTATACTAATTGTTAGTGGGGCTCCAATAGTGATAAGACAATAATGGTTGATTTGTGATAGTAAGGGGCTATTGGCAAGGGAAGAAGATTATATTGGAATGAATTTATATTCCAGCAAAAACTGCTATTATGGTGCTTAAGAAAATTCTGGGAGAAATAATCAGCTTTCAGCAGGGAATGTTACTTATAGGTGGTGACTGGAACTTGATTTGCAATAGTGAGGATATATCAGGAGAAACTAGAATGGAAATATAACAAAATATGGTAGATTTCTGAAGAAATTTATGAAACTGTTTGGCATGTTAGATGTGAATGTAATGATAGGAACTATGACAGAATTTACATATTATTCCCCTAGGCACAATAACTGGGCTAAACTAGATAGAAATTATATTTTGCAGGAACACGTGAAAGATTCAACACACATCCAATAACTATTTCAATTATGCACCAATAAAATCTAAGATAAAAATGTAGGGTAATCAAGTAAAAATGAGACATTGATGATTACCCTCCTACCTGTTAAAACAGAGGAATTTAAGGAATGGGTAGTAAAAATTATTTGAGCATTCTTCAGGAAGACAGAAATATTTTCAGAAGTTATAGCTAGTGAGATGGATAAAATAAAAATGGAGTTTAAAAGTAGGTTAGAAATAAAAGACAAACAGATATGGTTAAGAAGTAGCAGGAGATATGCATCTATATTATCTTATCAAATTTTCAGAATATCGATTCCGATATGGTTGACACCATATCATCGAATTCTGAAACATCAAAAGATAAAAAATTGCCTAAAAACAAAAATAAATAAAAACTTACCTTTGCTGCTGCTGTGCTGCACCCCCCACCCCCCTACTTAAATAAACCAACTCTGAAACCGCACGACATTGAACTAAATGGAAATCTCCCCTTACAGAGATTTCCATTTAAACGTTCAATGTTTTTTGCTTTCTGGTGCCGACAATATCAGATTCGATAATGTCGGCCTTCGACAACGTGAAGTAGACCCGGAGAAACTTACAGGGGCTGACAAAGTTTAAAATATTGCAGGATAAATGGAATCTTACCAAACAAGAAGAAGCACAAATGCTGCATGCTAAAGAGATAATAAGTTAGTATTTGTATGATATGCATGAGTTTACAATGATTGCTGTTAAGCAACTATTTTTTAAGTGTAACTCTAGAGCACAAAAACTTTTAGCACAGTGACTTAGGCCACCGAATATAGAAAGGGTTGTCGCCAAATTTAAGGAACATATAACAAGAAAAAAAGCAGAGATCCTGTAGAGGTATTAAAAAGTTTTGAGGAACAACAGTTATTTCTGTGAAAGTGGAAAGGAGGGAAAGCACCAACATCTTGGAAGAAAGCCATTCTGGCTGTAATTCCTATGGCTGGTGAATACCCAGCAGAGCCAGTTTTATATAGACCCATTTCAACTTTTAATCTATGATTGTAAAAGTGTTTATGTCAATACTGCCTAAAGATGACAAAGGTGTTGTCAAACTTGATAGATATGGATCAATGTGATTTTATGGAAGGGAACCAAACATCTGACAACATTAATAGAACGATGATCAAGAAGGAAGAAGAATATAAGAAAATACTGCAGTTGATAGTGGGTCTTGATGCAGAGAAAGGTTTCAATAGAGTAAACTGGGACTTTAAGAGGATGGTAATGGAAGGATATATTCACTGATACAATAACAATGCTAATTAGGAGGATAAATGGAGGATTATAGGCAAGAGTTAAAGTAGGAGGGTGTTTGAACAGAGCAGATTGGGGGTATCCTCTTTACCCATTGGTATTTGCTTTATATTTAGAGCCATTGGCAATGAAAATAAAGGACTCAAAAAATGCAAGGATATAATTGGTATTATAATCAAGAAAAGGTGGTTTTATTTGGAGATAATATTATTTTGTTCCTGATAAATCCAGGAAATTACATCTCAGTGTTGGAGAACATTTTGAGACAATTTCAAGTCTTTTGGGGTACAAAATTAATGAAGGTAAAACAAAGACTATATTCATAAATTATGTACCCACATACAAATTGGTTCAGCAATACACATATTTATGGGGATACTATAAGACAAAGTATTTAGTAGTATGGGTTAAAAAGGCATCTGTTATGGTGGCTAATGATATGTGGAAAAGACTAAACAAAAGATAATACAAAAATTGGATATGGATAGTAAGATACAAGCAGGGAAAATATTTTTAGTCCCTTTGGTTTTATATATGCTTCAATTTTTATCAACCAGAGGAGCAGCTGTGGACAATAATTAATAAAGAGTTGAAGGAATTCCTCTGGGAGGGGAATATGGCAAGAGGTAAGTGGAATAAGCTGATCCTTCCAGTGGAACAAGATGGTTTATAATTATCTGATTTAAAGGGATATTTTATAGCTGCGCAGTTAAGGACGACATGCATAACACAAGCAGAAGATTAAAATTTAGAATAGAAAGGGATGATGATGAAGTGGAGGAAGTTCAAGAAACAAAGAGAGAGACTGGGATTTTGGGTGCAGTTCCTTAAGGGGAATAATAACAACCATACAGAATTTTATATTTATAAAGTAGCAGGAAATATTCTAAGAAATAAGCCAATGAATGGAATGGAAAAAAAGAGATTTTTGCCTATAGGGATGACTGCAGGTAGGGGTACAGAAAATATCAAGAGGGGTCTAAGTCTGGAATTTACAGGCAAAAACTGGCAAAGGAACCACAGTATTGGGAGCAAGTAACTAGAGAGAGAAAGGTCATAGAATAGGATGAGACAAAACAATGTTTTGACTGCAAGTTAGATTCTGCTTTCTCTGCCAGGGATTGATATCAAATTATAGGCAAAGAGAAAGGGATACAGGATTTGTAAGTGAAATACTTGCTCTGCTGGAGTTTTCAGATGAATCTGGAACAGAAACTGTTGCTAAAAAGAGGATAATTAATAGGACATATGAAAAATTGCATGATAACTATAAGAATAAATCAGAGGAGGTTAGAAAAGATTGAGAAAAGGGAGACTGGAAAACCAATTTACAAGAAAACAATAGCCGAACATATGTATGGCTCACAAAGTATGCAACAAAGTCCAGATGGTTTAGAATATTTGCTTGAAAGTGTTTGCATTAATATTTTTATACCCCAAACAGATTTCAAGAAAATTTTCCTTAGATAGATAGCAAATGTTTGAGCTATGATGGGGAAGAAACAGGTAACTGGAAACATCTTTTTTTATTGTAATGAGTTGTCATATTTTAAAAATTCCATCCAAAGTAGTCTGTCAGGAATACTGAGGGAGCAAATGGTTGCAACTAAGAAAATTATTTTTGAGCTGGGGTACAAGATCTGAGTTTCCTGCACATGGTAAGGTCTTACTTGGTTTAATTCTGTTGGCTGCCAAAAAGCAATTACTATAAAATGGAAATCAAAGTGTAAACCAACTTCATTTTATGTACTGGATATTATAAAAGAGATAAAAGAACTGGAATAGAGATCTGTCAAAAAGGGAAGGAGCAAACTGTTTATAAATAAATGGAAATTGTGGGAACAAAACACTCAGGCTAGTGCTCATGAGGAGGAAGAGTGAAGTTTAAAGAAAGGCAGGAATTCAGCAATGTATGTAATGTTGGACTGATGACAGTTAAAATGAAAGAAAAGGTATGTAATGTATTTAAAAAATGTTAGTAATGGTTTGTTTTCTTTTCTGTTAATGTGCAATTACCTATGTCTTAAGTGAAACTTTAGTAAAGGTGTTTAAAAAAAAGAAACTCACAAAACTAGGAGTAAATCCCGTCACTCACTGGATAGCAAACTGGTTAAAGTATAGGAAAAAAGAGGTCAGAGAAAAGAGAACACAACCTCCACAAAAAGACCCATCATCTGTGGAGTACATCAGGACTCTGTGCTGGAGACATGCCATTTTGGCATTTATTTCTCAGAATTCAAAACTAATGTTAAAGACCTCTTGTTGATCGTGTTTGCAGATGACATTTTAGACTTTGTACAATTATAGGATCCCCCAAGGATACAAATATCCTCAAAGAAGGTTTGTCACAAACTAATACTTGGTGCAAGAACAGTGGTCCTTTGGTTGATCTAGTGGTTAGGAACTTGGGAACACATTCAGACATAAATAGAACATATTGGATGGGCAAGTATGTGTCTCAGAGATTACCTACTATGGAATAGGCTTCCTGTCTATGTAAATCATAATATGTCACTAACCCTATTCAAATTCAACCTTAACCTATGGATGGGGAAATCAGAAATGTACCCTTGGACTAACACCTATGCCCCTATTAAACAGAGGGAACTTGAAAATATTCTGCCACCTTAGCTTAACCATATGCCTAGGATGCATATCCACTCATGTATAAATGGAAAATATGACCAGCCTGAAGTATTCTGTATACGGGCAATACATCCATTCCATTCACATGATGATTTACTATTTACTACAGAAGAAGAAAAAAGTAAATATTTTAATATCAGGAAAAAGATAGAGGATAAATGTGTTTTTTAGTAAGACGGAAAAGTTTAAAAATTAGAGAGGAACAGAATGGAATATAAGGAAAGAAAGTCTACCCAAGACCAAGACAATTTAAAGTTTACCAATACAATCAAAGTTATAAATTTACACAGAATAACACTAAACAAGTGAATGGAAGATATTATAGGGTTTATATTAGAACATCGAAGTTTCACAATGTCGAATGCTCTAATATCGACCCCTATTCAGCAAATGCTGAAAACAGCAAAGCTACAGAAAAACAAATTTTTTCCTAGGGAAAGAATTTGGTTGTCCGTTTCTGTCGCTTCGCTATTTTCAGCACTGTGGCGGAATATTATGGGTCGGGTTCAGGTAAGTATGTGATTGGGCATGGGTTAGGTGAGTTAGGGTTAGGGCGCGGGTCAGGTAAGTGTGCATTTGTGTGGACATGAGAGTTAGGGCACGGGTGAGGTGAGTGTGTGATAGTGACGGACCTTAGGGTTAGGGTTTGGGTTAAGGTAAGTGGATAGATAGTGGTGTATGTACAGTTTAGTGTACGGTTAGATGTAAGATTTTAGGTGTATGTGTGTGGATTGCTGTTTGTTTAGTGTGCTTGTGTTGTGTGTATGTGTTTCAGAATAGCAAATTTTTTTCCCTAGGAAAAAATTCGCTGTTCTACATGTTCGATGTTTTCAGCATTCGCTGAATAGGGGTCGATATTAGAACATTCAAAGTTGTGAAACTTCAATGTTCTAATATAGACCCGATATTATAGGGATGAAAATGAGAGAAGAGAACACTTCACACCAGTGAAAAGACAGCATAATGGGTACAAGTCTTTTGAAAGAGGGGAAAGTAAGGATAATTTGGGATTGGAATTGAATGACTCTTTAGAATGTCCACCCCTAAGAAGGTCCAAAAAAATATAGAACAGAGCTATAACCAATGACAATTACAACCTGCAAAGGAATAAAAGGAATACAGTTTGAAAATGAAGGGAATAAGAGAAAGGAAGAAGCAGTGCACATGGTTATTTTAAAAAATAAGGAAAAAAATATTAAACAAATAGAACACAAGTTCTCCTATAAGAATTATAACATAGTTAATTACAGTAATGTATAATTGAATCTTACTTCAGTTTATTCGTGAAGAGATTTAAATTTGTTACAAGCAGGAAAAGCAATATTAGTAAGTTATTAATTGATCTCAAGTTGTTCATTAGGAAAAAGAACTTAGAGTTAATATAGTCAATGATGGATAGAGAGAAAGTAAACTGAACATGAGTTTAAAAAGAAAAAGTACATATCATTCACCATTGGAACCCCAATTAAAAAAATTTTGAGATGGTGCGGGAGAAGGAGTTAAGCAAGACATTGTACAAGAAAAGAGTGGTCCCAATCTCCCCATAGAAGAAAGACAACTGTTGGATGAGTTAAGTAGAAATAATACTGTAAGAGTAATGAGACCTGATAAAGGGAGAGGGACAATCATGATGGATAATAGTATTTATGTGGTAAAATAATGGATGTTTTAGAAGAAAAAAGTAAATATGCTATGATGTCTAAAAACAAAATAAATATAGCATATTCAAAGATAAATTATTCATTAAAATATTTATTGATGGAAAGGTTAATAGACCTAGATGCTTATATTTTTTTAAGGCTGGATAAGCCTACTATACCATCTATATTTGGAATTCTTAAGGTGCATAAAAATGCAAGAAACTCACCATTGAGGCCCATATTGGCAGGAAATGGGTCTAAGACACATCCTATAGCTAAATATATAGATTTAAAGTTAAAATCAGTATGGACGGAACAACGGGGTATTTTAAAGGATTCATGGAATTTCTTAAAGGTGATAGACAAGAAATATTACAAGAAGGATATTATTTTGTTACAATAGATATCGTAGATCTCTTTATACTAATACCCCATGATGTCAGCCTAGAATGGTTTGAGGAGGCTATGGTAGATAAAGGTACATATAATTTTAGAAACTTTAAAGTATTACTTGAATTAATGGAAATAGTGCTCCACAGCAATTACATTCACTTTGAAGGAGAATTTTTCAAACAAATAAGTGGGGTAGCAATGGGAGCATGTTGTGCTCCATGTTACACAAATATTATATTACATATATGGGAGAAAAAGTTTGTTTTTAGCTCCCCCTATGCTAGTTGTTGAAGCATGTATAAAATATACTTGGATGAGATCTGTATTTTCTGGAATTACACAGAAGAGAAGTTAAGAGAATGTTAACGGTATACAAGTGCTATTTTTGGATTTCTTAAATTTATCTATAAAATTGACATGAAAGGTGTGAATTATTTAGATGTTACAATACATGCAATGGAAGAGTTAGAGCAATTTAAATCCAAGGTATATAGAAAGGACACATTTTTGAATGCCTATTTATATTTTACTGGTGCACACACATACAAACAGATGAGAGGTATTATTAAGGGTTAGTTCATAAGAACATCAAAGATGACCTCGGAAGAGGAAGATTTCAAACAGGAATGTTTTAAATTAACGTAAATATTTAAAAAAAGAAGATATCTGATTAAGCTCATACAGTAGGTTATAAAGGAAGTAGCAAGAAGGTAGAAGTGATAGATGTTGCCCATTATTGAGAAAGAAGAACAATAAGTCAAAGTCTAAAACATTAGATTCATAGGTTCATAGGTTCTTAGGTAGGTACTAGGCTATTGACCCAAGGGCCTACATAAGCCTAGCCAGCAAGGGTCCATAGCTTAAGCCACCCAAGAAAGTTATTTTCCTGTGCCACTGTTCAGCAGAGACACAGAAGTGATCCCCGGGGTGTATTTCCTATTTCCCATCCACTCATCAAGATTTTTCTTGAAGAGTGCTAATGAAGAACTTTGCTTGACATAGATGGGTAGCTTGTTCCAGTGTATACGAAGTCTCTGGGACAGGAATCTATCCCTCCAGCATGTCCTGTTTATTGTGGTGACAAGGATTAGGTCCCTAGAGTATGTATCTCGGAGGGATTGGGATTTCTTTAGGTGTAGCATGTCCAACAGCTTTGGGTTTGACACAGCTTTATATGTTAGGCAGAGATCACCTCGGAGTAGGCAATATGCTACAAAGTAAAGCTGGAGTTTTTTGAGGTGGTCAGTGTAGGGCATTTGTTTGAGGCCAATAATCCTCTTTGTGAGGTACTTCTGTGGCCTTTCCAGCTGCTGCAGATGTCTTGTGAGGTACATTCCAAAAGGGGTGTTGTACTCTATAATGGGTCTAATGAGTGATGAGTAGAGGAGAACAATGACCTCTTTTTTCCCTGGATGAGAACCCTTTTATGATGAGGTGTGCCACATAGAAGGACTTCCTGACTACTGTGGCGATGTGACTATCAAAGGAGAGACTACTGTCCACCTGGGTCCCAAGGTCTCTTATCACGCATTCGGTGTTAAGTAGATTGCTGCCTATGTGGTAGTTCATGGGTACAGAGTTTTTACCAAAGGGGATGACACTGCACTTTTAGGCATTGAGCTTGAGGCCATGGCTCTGACACCAGGCATCTGTCTCAGTGAGGCCCTTCTGTAGGATGTCCACATCATTTGGGGACTTGACTATGGCTCCTATTTTGCAGTCATCTGTGAACTTCGTTAGCCAGAGGCCTTCTGTGTTAGCCTGTACTTCAGAGAAGTAGATACCAAACTGGAGAGGTCCCAGGACGGAACCCTGTGGTACTCCACTTGCCACTGCTTTGAGGTCAGATTTGGAGTCTGCAACTTTTACAGTGTGGGTTCTGTCAGTGAGCCAGCTGGCAACCCATCTTGTGATGTAGGGATTTATACCTAGTTTAGTGATTTTAGCTATAATTCCAGAATGGGGGATGGTGTTGAAAGCCTTGGCAAGATCAAGATAGGCTGTATGAACCACCTTACCCTCATCCACGGCTTTGATGACTGCCTCAAAGAAGTCAATCAGGTTCAGGAGGCATGATCTGCCTTTCACAAACCCGAACTGGGTGGGATCCAGAGTTTGGAGGTTACCAATGTCTCTGTTTATGAGTTCCATGATGATACACTCCATGGCCTTGCAGACAGGCTCATTAGGCTAATAGGTCGATAGTTCCCAGGATCAGTGGTGGCTCCCCATTTGTGGAGTGGGATAACTGTTGCTGTGCACCATTCAGTGGGCACAAAGCCTGATGTGAGGCTATTATTGAACATGGTGCTTAAGTGGGGAGCCAGTTCATTCTGAAGTTCGTGTAAAACGCAGCCTGGTATGTTGTCCACTCCCATGGATGCTGTGTTTTTGGCTTTAGAGAGTGCAGCTTTTACCTGTGTAGTTGTGATTACAGGGACACTGCATTCTTCCTGTATAGATATGAGCCCTTTAGGGGGTGAGAGGGGGGTAAAGTTAGCACTGAACCTATGTGCCAGGATGTTGGCAATATCAGTTGGTTCTGTAATTTTCATGCCTTTGTGCTGTAACTCAGAGCAGATCCAGGTGTTGCCATCTAGATTCTTGACATAGCTATAAATGTTGGTTATTTTGAGCAGGAAAGTGTAGAAGAAAGTTTCGGTTATGAGGGAGCATTTATTATGAATTACAGCAAGGATGTCAATGGCATAAAGAACATTACAACTAAAATTTGGAGCTTTTTGCCAGTCTGTCAGACTTGGAATGCATATTCAGTGGGCCTATTAAATACACTTTTAGGAAAAGTTTTAATATTTAGAATATTCTAGAAATAGATGTTTGAAGAGATAACGAGTATAGGACAAAAAGAAAAGGAACTTTTAAATGTGGAATGTGTGCTCAAGGTGTTTATATTAGTAATAAGAGTCCAGTAGTGATAGGTACATACAGGCAAAAAGCCATGCCAGTTGTAATACCCCCGGATTTACTATTCTTCCATGCAGGACTAGCTTAGTCCTGCATGGAGGTGGCTGTTTAGGAGCAGGATGGCAGCACGCCATGCATATTAATGAGGTGCTCTGCCTGAGCTCCTAATCTTATATGGAGAGTGTAAGAGTGCAGGTGGCATGTCTGAAAGCAGAGCCCTCAGAATATACACCCCCCCCCCACAATGAAGAACAGCAGAAAGGACTAAGGAATGAGCGAGACCACTCATAGGTGTCCGCATATCCCCACCAACAGTCCCCCTCATGTACAACAGCAAGTAAATACAAATAAAATGTACAAACCTTTTTTATTTTTTTTTTTTAAATCCAATTAATGTTAACCATAGGTGTGTAGGTGCGCCCATCTCTTAGCTACTGTTAATGCAGCTTAAATGGCTGAAGAGGATAATAAGGAAGATATATGCAAATCAAGCAACATAGCAATAGTGTAGTGGGCAGAGCAGGCAGTCGCAGTTCAAGTCCCACTGCAGCACATTCCATTTTCCATGGCAAAGCATGTTATGACCAATATTTTGTTGCATATCCCACTAAATAACATATTTATGAACTGGAGTACTGCAGTAAATGCACATGTGAAGTGTCAGTGTCATAATGAATAAAGCACTAGTAAGGAGGTTTAAGTACCAATAAGCAGTAGTAAGTGAGTATAAGCCTGCGTGAGTGGGGGTAAGCAATGCGCACACAAGTTAAGCAATTTTGATGCTAACTCTCTGTAAGCATATGTAACCGGAGGTTAGCATTGCTTACCCTGGCGCAAACCCTTGCAAACTTGCTTACAAATGCCCAAAAGTGTCTTAATCACTCTGTATCCAATGGCCCTTGTTCTGCCCATCAACAAAATAAACAGCCTTGCATGCCTTGAACCCAGGAACCTATACACTATGGTCACAGTAGTTAACCAGCAAGCCATCACAGCAGTACAGATGAATGAGGTATCACCAAACAAGTCTTCATTATAGTAAAATCAAACTGAACCTGTGAAAAGAATCAGTATACAGACATATGTTCCATAACCCACTACATAACATAAATACGTGAACTGGAGTACAGCAGTAAGCCCAGACGTTAGGTGTAATTGTAATAGAGTGTTGAAGTCCCCAGTAAAACACAAGGACCCCATACAGTGTACGTACACATGAATCATGGATACCAGGCATACATATAAGATGTAATGAATAATAAATCAATGCCAAAAAAGAAATATAATGCAAAGTCAAATGTAAGCAACACTAAGCATTGCACAGGCCATCTTAGGAGGTATAAGCAATGTGTAGGCCAGCTAACTGAATGTGCCCAGTGTTATATCCCTTTAAACAATGCCAACCTTAGGTAAGCAGGTTTGCCCATAGCTTAGCCTTTTCAAAACTGGCTAATCATGAAAAAGTGTGGGAAATCAGCCCTACTTAAACCCAAGAGGCAGGAATACATCTCATAACTGTTTGTAGTTTCCCTTGCAGGCACTATGTCAGGAAGGGGAGAGGGTGTGTACTTTCTGGCGCAGCACTGGTGCATCCAGGAGTCCAGAGTCATGGCAGGTTTCCTTGTCAAAGACCATGACCAGAGACTGCTGCAGGGCCAGTACCAGGGTTCCCAATATAAAGCGGAAGCCTGAGACCGTCTTGCCCGTGACCTCACCAGTGCCACTGGCATACCATGAACTAGTGAGCAGGTCAAGTGTCACTATGCCGACCTGAAGTGGTGTAAGGGGGACCTCTTTGACCAGTGGATCCAAGAGGCTAGAATGGCAGGGGACGTACCAGCTGTGTGTAAGTATCACCCCACTATATGTGTATTAATTACCAGCTCATGTATATCATGGATAGGTATGGCTAAATATTCCTCTCATGTCCTCCACAGCTGCAAGTGAGCAGGCCGTGAACCAGGAGGCCCATGAAAGTTGCCTGGAGAAGTTGTGACATGAGGCAGGTCAGTAATAATCTCGCATTTACTGTCATAGGAAATAAATCTAAAAGTATTAATAATTTATTTGCCTGTATAAAACCTGTATTGTTTAAGGCAAGTACTGCATACACTGGAGAATATGGCAGGAAGAGTCTCATATAGATCATATGTAAATAAAAGCATAATAGCCTGACAATAAAGGTCTAACTGCTGGGCTGCATGTGTATATTCTGGTATCATATGGTAATGTAGATTTGCAATCATGTAATAGTACTGTTGTATTAAGCACTGCTACCCACGCTGTGCACCATAAATAGAATGTGTAGAAATGCCTGTATATGACTGGTGTAATCCCCAGAGGCCATTTAGTACAACTGAGAGACACGCAGACAGAAAACAGGGAAAATGCAGACAACAAAACCCGAATAGCACATGCAACTGAGATGTGAACTGTTGTTTTTTTAGCACACACAGCCATAGTTTGAATCCTGCCAGTGGTAGTAGTCTGCATACAGAATCATACCCCACCACTGTACAGATATGTCCAGAATGTCCAGTAAAGTGGCCCATATATATTGCCAGTCAACCTGTCCCCCTGGGAAATCAGTAGGATGATCCCAGATGTATAGGCAGCAAACAGGAAATACAACTGATTGACACACATCTATGAGAACAAAGCTGGCACACTAACAACTCCCCAAAACCATACGAGACTAAGAAGCCACATATGTCCCATTTACACCCAAGCTGTGGTCAGAGTGTGTACAGTAACAGAGTGAGATGTATGTGCATAATAGTAATGTGTAATCTGGTACTGTGTGTGGCAACATTCGGGTAGTGCTAACAAACATTTCTCCCACAGGTCTGTCAGATACCAACACTGTGCCCAGAAATACAAGAATGATACCCTGTACTGGTACTGTTTACATTGGTATTGTATGGCATTGTGACTGCTGCAGTTGCTCTAAATAATGAGGTACTACTCATCACTGTCGCCCACACTGTCCTACAAAATATAACTGTCTAGAAAATCTGTATAAGAGTGTTGTGATACACGGTCAGAATGCAAAAGCACAGGAGATTAATAAGACAGAAAGCAGACAGGAGATATACAGCAATATCTATATAGCAGACACAACTCTGATGGACAGTGTTTAAGTTGTAGCAGACACAGCCATAGTCTTGGGCGTGGAAGTAGGCAGCATACAGAATCATACCCCACAACTGTACAGATGAGGCCAGAATGCCCAGTATATGGGCTCATACCTGCTGCCTGTCCCCCTGTCCCCTTGGTAAGTCCGTGGGATGATCCCAGATGTTTAGCAAGCAAACAGGGAATACAAGTGATTGTCAAACATCTATGAGAACAAACCTGTCACTGCAGCAACCCCAGAAAATGTTAGCTGTGACCAGAGTGTGTACAGTAACAGAGTGAGATGTATGTGCATAATACTAATGTGGATTCTGGTAATTTGTGTGGCAACATTCAGGTAGTGCTAACAAACATTGCTCCCACAGGTACTTTGGATATGAACACTGTGCTGAGAAATAAAAAACATTATACCCTGTACTGGTACTGTTCACTCTGGTATTGTAGGGAATTGTGAGTGTTGCTGTTTCTCAGAATAATAAAGTATCACTAATCACTGTCACCCACACTGTGCTACATAATATAACTGTGTAAGAAAGCATGCATATGTGTGTGTCAAGTTACTAAAGGTTGAAGAGGGCAGTATTCTAGATATGTCCCGGCACACCAGCATGTGGTCAACACATGGCCAGAGTCTGTGCAGAAAGAGTTGGATAGTTATGTGCACAACATCAACCCGGAATCTGGGAGTATGTGTAGAAACAGTGTTAACAAACATTCCCTCCACAGGTATAACATGTAAGAGGTGTATACTGCAGGTAAAACCAGTTCATATATAATGATGACGGCAGCTATATCACTGTCCAAACTAAGGCTATAGGGTAGTGTAGTAATACTTGTAAGGTACAGATAACAGCACTGACTAGGAAAGTAATGTGGACTACAGAAATATACTAGTTGTCAATTGGCATCTTTCTCGCCCCCACCATATCTCCAATAATAATCAACATACCCACCCCAACTGGTATGTAATGACACCAATGTTCTGATAATGTCCAATTATATTTAAATTGTTCCCATGCATGTGCTATATTGAATTATTCCAACATTGGTGGCATGGTGCCATCAATGTACCTGCATGCTGTTCTTATTCCCACTGTGGTCCCATATATGCATGTGCTCTGTTTGCTATGCAACTGTTCCGTATCTGGTGTCTGGATTAATGGGAATGTCTATGCATGCTGTTATGAGTAACCCTGGAATGTGTTGACTATTACTAACCCACATATGATGATAAAATCTAAACACTATAGCACGTTTGGAAAGGCCGGTCCCAGCGGACCCACCTGTCCCACCTCAGCTGGCCATGACACTGGGCTCCAGCATGTCTGGGGCCCAACCTGGGATCTCCATGTCCGTTGGTCCTGTACTACCTTTGGGTGGAACCACCTCAGGGGTTGGAGCTCACCCCCCCCCCCCAGGAATGGCCGTGGACAGGAACCTGTCTCCCATCGCCAGGTCCGGGTCATGGTGCCTAGCGAGCTCAACCAGAAATTTGGTGATCTGCTAAGCCAGCTTGAATGCCATGTGTCGTGATTAGAGGATCAGCCTAGCTCTGTGACTCAGCCCTCAGCAAAGCTACCTTTGGGGCTGTGAAGGTGCAATGGTGACTGCCCATGTGTGGGGACCTCAGTCACACTGTGTCCACTAGAGGGCTCATGGGCTTCCAATTTCCCAACACCCCTCCCCATCAAGGTGTTTACCCCCTACATGTGTCACATACCACCCCTGTATGCATCTTGTTTGTCTTGTCTGTTAACCTACCCAACCTACCTCCCCAAATATACCTACTATACCTCCCCAACATCCCACTTTCACCTGAAAAAAAAGGGCAATCTGTTTACAAAAAAAAATCTCACCCCATACATAGCTGTCCATTTCACACACGTGTCGACTGGCACATGTAATCTGGTCTAATTGGCATCACAACTTATTATTGTTGTCCCCACCCCCTCCCAGGGGTTTGAGTGTCCAAATCTACCTCCAAATTCAGTGCATATGCACAGCTGTTGCTGTAGAAGAAATGGGCAGCTATGGATCTTCCCTACACCCTTCCTGCACATCCCTAGCTATTTCCCCTACTGTCTTTCCCTCTTTGTGCCCATTTTTTACCACTTTCCTATCAACCCTTTTTTCTTTTCTTTTAAAGAAATTAGTGCGGGGGTAAATACAAATGCATACATCTATAGATACATATGCCTACATCTATATGTCTAAATATATACAGCAAGTTATATATATGCTTACATACAAATGCATACATCTATAGATATATATGTCTACATCTATATGTCTAAATATATACAGCAAGTTTTATATATATATATATATATATATATATATATATATATATATATATATATATATATATATATATATATATATATATATATATATATATATATATATATATATATATATGAGCACTACAAAATCCTGAAAGCCCAAAATCCTAAAATCCTAAAAATACAAAATCCTGAAAACACACAGGGTACCAACACTTACTATATTCCAGTACATATATATATATATATATATATAGATCTGTATATAGACAGAGAGAGAGAGATATGTAACTACACATACACATGCAGAGATATGTATAGTAAGGTACATATGTAGAAGGTGCACACAATATGGAACAGCCACTACCATAGTGCCATAGTCATCAACTGTGCAGATCAGCACTGACTGACAAGATGTAAGGCATCATAGTGTGTGTTGTGTAATGGGAAGTACGTATACTACATGGCCAATAGCTTGTGGTGGAAGTAATGTCATTATGATGGACACATGGGACCCACAGCCCACCCCTTACAGGATACACAGGTTAATCTGTAATGTAGCATGCAGGAATGCCGTAGGTGTGTAATAGGTTTACCTGCAATCTGGTCCTACATATACTCCCCTAATGTCAGGCCATTTCCATATGTGGCACATGTCTGTGTTGTAACAAGGCAGAACAGTGCAGCTGTGCAGGAAGGTGTTGTGAGATTGTGGACCTCATGTCTGAATGTACCCCACATATAGGTATGCATATGTGTACATATGTACATATATATATATATATATATATATATATATATATATATATATATATATATATCAGCATGTATGTCCACAAATATACAGACACCCATGTGTAGACACATATATGAGCACATATATACATACCATCACATGTATCCACACATATATAGATATATACCTATATGCACATGTCTACATATATACAAACACACACACAAACATATATGTATGTAAATACATGTCCCCTATATTACTACCACAGTGATGCATGCTATGTGTGAGGCAACAGCACACATAGCAATACACACATATATCTACAGCTGGCAGTGCGTGCAACATAGATGGGTATGTCACATGTTAATCCCTTGTTGGGACCACATTGCCCTCATCTGTGAAGTATGCAATGGGAATATGGGGAAGTATGGCAGGTAGAGTTGTAGAGGTGGTCAGAGTTGGTAGATATAGAGGACAGTCTACAGGGGTGGTATGTGACACATGTGGTGGGTAAACACCCTGGATGGTGGGTGTGGTCTGTGATGTGGATGCCCCATGGGCCGCAATATGGGCACAATGGGAACAAGCCTCCAACCCACTGCTACCCACAACAGCAGTCCACATCCTGAAGGTGCCTGGCCTGGAGGTTGAGCAGGAGGAGCATGTTGGCCGTGTGAATATGTACTGGGTGCCTCAGAGTGATGTAGCACATCCCACATGTGTCTGTGGAGTCCGGTATGGAACAGACCCTGGACCTGACCTCAGGGGACAGGAACTTGTCTGTGTATGTCCCCAGGGGGGGAGACAACATCCCCTGGATTGGGTTCTCCTGATGCTATTGCTGGACCAGTACATGAGGAGGCCCCAGGTTGGGACACACATGTGATGTGGCCAGGTCACATGGGCAGATGAGTTTGAAGAGGTGGTTCTACTGGCCAATAGTACATATACATGTTATTGTGTCACTGTTATAAAACATATGTTGGTAGTAAAAGTCTGCACAATCCCGAAACATTTCTAACAGCATGCATAGATATCCCCAATAACACAGAATGTCAGATGTGCAGCAATCACAAAGCAGCCATACCACAGGCATATATGGAACCATAGTGGCCTTGACAATGGCATGCAGGTGAATAGTCTGTAACAGGCCAGCAATGATAGTGTCCACACAGGGAACATGGCTACAATCACATAGCAGAAAGTGTGGTACAATACAATATCTGTCCCACTGGTAGGTAAGTTGTAGCCATACCTATGAGTTGTATGTACAGTTTGTTGAAGCTGATATGGTGGGGGTGACAGAGATGTGTATTATGAACTGTGGTAACCTTGCTGTATGAGTTGCTCAGACCTATGCCCATCTTTATGCCTTTCAGCCAAGATGTCACATGCATGCTTGCCTACCTATTTGACACCTGAGAATGATGTGCTTATCACACACCTGATCCAGCACTACCCAGTGCTGTTTGGCAAGACTGCCCATAAACAGCAGTAGCAGACTGCCCTGTGGAATAACCTAGTCCACAGGGTCAATGATGTCGGACTGCACAACTGCAGTTATGAGCAGGTCCAGCATCATTGCACTGATCTGCTTCACAATGCCCATCAGCATGCTGCTGCAGTCCAGGGGGATCACCTCACCACAGGGGGGGCCATGCCATCCATCCCCCCTGACACGTGTTCAGGAGCTTCTGGCCAGCCTCGTGGCACCTTCCCTTCCGGCCAGCCACCAACCACTGGACACCTTTGTGGAGGTGGGTGGCACCCACACACCAGCTGAGGTGTATGCAGGTAAGGACACAGGGCACATCAGTAGACCACTGTTGTGTATACATCTGCATCAGTACAGGTAGATCATGCATATCTGACATGTCACACATATATTGTGTTGCTGCATTGTAATGATAAACAGATGTCCAGATGTGGTAGTATTGTGGAAATGTACCATTGATGTATTGTAATACTGCACCCACCCTGTAGCACTGCCACAGCTGTGGCCAAAGACATTGCATCTCTCACCCTCTTATGTAGGTCCCTCCGAGATACCACCAAGGCAGTAGCCTGTAGCTGGTGAGTATGGTTTATGTAGATGTTTGCCAACACACAGGGCATGTAATGGTGATGGTATATTCCATGCACACATCTAACACACCTATCCTGAATGCATGCTGTGCATGTGCACGTATTGTTGCTGTGAAATGCACGGCATCACAGAGGTGACCATGATGGGTTATTGGAAGGGTATGTCAGACTCCTGCATGATAACTAACATCCTGTCATTGTGGTGGGAGACATGGCCTACAGTAGGGACATGTTTGGAACAATACCCATATACAGTGCAACACCAGTGTATATACCTGTAGGACAATGGAAACTGCTGCAGAGATACACTATGGCATAAGGCATTACAGTAGTCTGCATTATCAGCTGCATCTAGGCTGTAACATGTGGTGTTCAGTGTATGGGACACGGCAAAGTGACACATGTATAGGGCTTACTTGTCATGCATCTGCATAAAGGCTGAAGGGGAGGTGTCAGCATGACACACCAGTGCACTACAGCAGGGATCCTAAGGATGCTAGGAATGGCTTTATCTGCACATAGTCAGGTTCAGGACCTGTGGCAGCCATAATCATACCCCCACAGCAATAGTGATGGCAGTGTGTGAATACCATGGGATGTGCACATGAGTAGACCTTGCAATAATGCAGAATAGGGGGACATGTGTAGGGCAGACTGAACATACACTGGCAAATGCAGATGGCACACTCTGGTATACCCCTGCCAGGAGTAGTGACTGCTGTAGTACACACAACAAGAGGTGCGATAAACCATCATGATAAGGGTGTGCACAGATATGCCCACACGGTGTGTATGCCTCACAGTCAGCAGCCACACACCTAACACAATCCGTAGACACTGCATGTGAAAGTACATGATATATGTCACATATCGGGCTCGTGTACTGCTAAGATATGCGGTGATGTTGTCCCATGGCAGATCAAGGATGGGTGCTTCAAATCAATAAAGATGTGTGCACCCCCCATAGCCACGGTATGTTCTGATGGTTGTCAGTGTAAGAGTATTGGATTGGTCATACATGGTCCTCTGATGTTGAGAGCTGTGCATCAGACATCAGGCATTCACAAATGACATCTGTCCACATATCATACCAGGTATGTGTTGCTGGAAAACATAGGGGCTGAGAGCATTAAAGCTGACATAACCGACACAGTAGTACACATTCAGCAATGGGCCGTACACCTGTGAGGTGTGGTGCACAGTACATGGCAGTGTGCAGAACAGGTGCACAGAAATACTGTGTTCATGGGTGCAGCGGTATTTAGGGGAAGGGGCTTCATCTGGTGACACAGTACATGCATCACACACACATGTATACTGTTGCCAGCATGGATTTACTATAGCTGCACTGCATGCTGTTAGGTACCATATGTTATGCATGTTGACAGAGGGGTAATAGGAGGACTGTGTATACTTTCATTGTGCAACCTCACCTGTATTTGTGTGTTCATCCTGGAGTGTAGTCAGTTTGTCTGTAGGGTCACTCTGGTGAAGTGGAGGGAGGTTGATGCATGTAGGATGCTTGTGTGCATGTGTGTGTGTTTGTGTGGCTGGCCACATATGCACATGTGTGATTGTGGGGTTTTCATATGGCAGTACCTCCCTCTGGGATCATGCAGTACATGTACATGGACTGCCACATTACACACCAGGAATACCTGTCATGTGTGTAATCACAGGACAGCTGATAGTATAATATGGTCTGTAGCATGGAACAGGCATCCAGAGGGAAGGTAGACACCTGGTACACCCTTAATATTACATTCAGCAGAGAGGTCACCTACAACCCATGTATGCAGCACTACAGATGCATTGGGGAAGTACTAGCCAACACCAAGGAGTGAATCCAAATATTGCAGTTGTCACATGATAGGCTGAAGGAGCAGCATATTTGGCATGTACTGGGCATTACATACACATGACACACCAGTGTGTGATATTATGGATACAATATAGTAGACCACACATATAGGGGCCATGCTTATCATGTCCGGACATACAGACGGTGCATACCAAATGACAGCAGTGAGGCCATGTAAAACCACTACACACAGGTCAGACAGGTAAAGTAGCAAAAGGCCTTGTGCTGTGATCACTTGTGTAGTCATGTAGAGGACTGATATGTTAATGAGTGGTATCAATGTGTGTATGTTAACAAGTGTGATGCAGGATGGGGTACCACATGGACATATACGTGGGACTGTCTGTAAAGCTATGAACAGGTAGGTATTACAGAGGTGTGTGTGTGTGTGTGTGGGTGTGTGTGGGTGTGTGTGGGTGTGTGTGGGTGTGTGTGTGTGTGTGTGTGTGTGTGTGTGTGTGTGTGTGTGTGTGTGTGTGTGTGTGTGTGTGTGTGTGTGTGTGTGTACTGTTAAGTAATGCTATACAGGTTTTAAAGTGTGTTTATTGTTTTCCCCTACAGGTGGCGAGGCAGGTCAGGGTCCCTCCTGCATGCAATCTGATGTTGGTGTCCATACAGACACTGAAGATGATGATAGTAATGTTGAGGCACAGGTGAGGTTGTCAGGGGCTGACACTGTGCCAACATTTGACATCCCCTTTTAGCCACCCCAACCCCACAGACAGTTTCAGTGCTTATACACACCCCATCACCAGTGGCCATAGTGGAGGGACAGCTGGCATTCAGTGGCAGTGCTCAGGAAAGTGTGGTAAGTATGCCTATGGTGTCTGGTCACAGCAGGCACAGCCAGATGTCTGGCAGGGCACCACATTGGCAGATGTCCCAGGGTGCTCATGGTAGGGCTGCTGGACATCATGCCCCTGGCAGAGGCGACATAGCTGGTACCAGCAGGCGCATGTTTCAGGCTGTCATGGTGGGCAGGCACGTATAGAATGTTACCACAGACAGGGCCTGAGGCTGCAGAGGGCTGCTCTCACATCTGCAAATGACAGTGCCTGTGAACCGGTTGGTGCCATCCATGGATTAACTGAGTTCATGGATAGATGGTCTGGTGAGATGATGGCCCTCATCAACAGTGGTCTGTCCGTGCTTGAACGTGTGGTGGGAGTGCGGCGATGGCCACATGGACGTAGGCCAGCAATGCCAACAGCTGGTAGTCAACATGGACATGCTGGGACACCAAGGGGCTCCCGTAGTGGCAGTATGAGCCCCGGCACTGCAGGGGGATGCTGACCACACCATAGCTGGTGATGAGCACGTGGTCCTGGCCAGTCCCAGGAGGGACCTGGTACCAGCAGACATTTGTCATCATCAGGTGAGAGTGGCATATCGAGGCCTGTACCTGGATGTGACCATGGAACCACTGGCAGGCACAGTCCAGATGTCCATGGCCAGAGGTAGTGAACTGCACACCCTGCCAGGTATGGTCTGCAGCTGTCCATAAACACCTGTGTAGGGCAGCCACATGGCAGAACTGTGTGCATCCATACCCACACACTATGCAAACACACCTAGGGCAACCACATACCTACACACACCACATCACTATGCCCAGCTCACCACAGTGCACCTGTCATCCACACACACATGGTGTCAAATGTATGGCCCGCCCTCGCCCTCTGCAAACCAACATCACACCCTGTGCATATGATGATACCTGTACCACATCCCTGTCATCCATTCCATCAATGCAGGGACAGGCTAATATGGTTCTGATGCAGCCAGTGACTGTACTACAGTGTACCACAGTACTGCAGTGTAACATGTTGTAAGGAGTAAAGTGTAATGCATAAATGGCAGGTAGTGTAGCCATCCAGCACTGATGCCTTGCAGCTGTTAGTAACACTGGTTGGTTGTGGTCTCTATATTGCTATCCATTTGTGTTGTAGGTGTACATGTGTCAGCACAGGGATGCCCTGTGCATATGATAATACCTGTGCCACATCCCTGCCATCATACTGTCAATGCATGGACAGGCTAATATGATTCTGAAGCACATGGTGGCTGTACTACAGTGCACCACAGTACTGCAGTGTAACATGTAAGGAGTAAAGTGTAATGCATAAATAGCAGGTGGTGTAGCCATCCAGCACTGATGCCTTATAGCTGTTAGTAACACTGGTTGGTTGTGGTCTCTATATTGTTATCCATTTGTGTTGTAGGTGTACATGTGTCAGCACAAGGATGCCCTGTGCATATGATGATACCTGTGCCACATCCCTGTCATCCATACCATCAATGCAGGAACAGACTAATATGGTTCTGATGCACATGGTGACTGTACTACAGTGTACCACAGTACTGCAGTGTAACATGTTGCAAGGAGTAAAGTGTAATGCATAAATGACAGGTAGTGTAGCCATCCAGCACAGATGCCTTGCAGCTGTTAGTAACACTGGTTGGTTGTGGTCTCTATATTGCTATCCATTTGTGCTGTAGGTGTACATGTGTTAGCACAGGGATGCCCTGTGCATATGATAATACCTGTGCCACATCCCTGCAGTCATACCATCAATGCAGGAACAGGCTAATATGGTTCTTATGTACATGGTGACTGAACTACAGTGTACCACAGTACTGCAGTGTAACATGTTCTAAGGAGTAAAGTGTAATGCATAAATGGCAGGTAGTGTAGCCATCCAGCAATGCTTCATTATAGCTGTTAGTAACACTGGTTGATTGCAGTCCCTATAATGTTATCCATTTGTGTTGTAGGTGCACATGTGTCAGCACAAGGATGGTCTGCAGTTATATTCCACAATGGGGTATTGCCATAGCACTGTGGTAACACCATGGCTATGACATAAATGCGGTACAGTTGAACACATGTCACAGGTTACTAAAATGGTTATTGCCTGTGCCACATGGACAGGTGACCCACTGAGGTGTGTATACCCTGCAACCTGATGTAGACCCATCCACATACACAACACTGTTACTTGGCAACACTGGGACTAGACCCCTACCTAGCTATGTAGTGATACTAAAGTGTGTTGCTTACATTGCACACACCACACAGCGTTCAGGGTGAGGTGTGTCCCAGGTTACATGTTACATGCAGAACATCTCCAGACATGTACAGTATGCTAATGGGGGATGTAATGGGTGTATATGGACAATACGTAGTGTGACATACTATCATATACACATTAACAGACATGTAACAGCCAGACACACATCCGAGATACCAGGGCCTATCATTGCTAACTAACTTGACCATGTGTCCAATGTGTTACAGGTAGGCTGCACACAGCACATGCATAACTGGCTTGGATTGTGGTATCAGTTACTTGTATGGTTCATGGTGACAGTGGTAAGCATAATGTGGTACATGGGACATATTCCAGGTGTACCTTGGTGTAATGACAGTGTACACAGCACCCACATCCCCCAATGGATATTGTACTCCCTGAAACCCATGATGATACTCTGCCATACTCACCATCGCACATTGGCTGTGACTGCGATACAACCCATTGTATACCCCAACAGTGGTACTACAGGGATATGCATCTAATGCACATGCCACACGCGTAGTAGGGTGTTGCAATGTCATGCCTCACCTATGGGCAGCAACAACACTATCTGTACTCCTGTGTGGCAATGGGTATTGCAATAGGAGTATGTGGCCTCGGAATGCTGTATGCTGCAGATATACGACATGCACAACTACACACACATGCCAGAGCACAATGGGTATCCCATGCCTATCAACCCATTTGTAAAACACTGTTGTGCTGGTATTGCAAGGCTCATGTAGCAGGTATGGGGGGATGTAATGACCCATACTGCAGCAGCCACAACTGACTATGGCAATGGGTGTTGGGTTGGTTGTAAAGGCCCTCATGGAATTACCAAGTACAGGTGTGCTAACACACAGACACTACTACTACCCAATCATGCACACGTACACATGTGTCAGTACAGGGATGCATCGCTGCAGGTGGTTATAGCTGTGTACCTAGCTATTGTTCAAGGAGAGATGGGTTGTGTAGGGGTTGTGTGTACAGTGGTATCCTGCCACCTGCCAGTCTACAGTTACATTCCACATGATGGATCATTACCCAGGAAGGGGTATATACTGTGACACAGCTCACACACCAGGGATACAACAGGGATGCCTCTGTGTCCAGCTATGCAAACAGGTGTGCTTGTTGTCAGTACTACATTTAGCACTCTGCTCTTGCCTGAGTTAGCACTGTTAACAGTAGTACTGCCATGATACAATACATGCCAGTGTGACAGCATGTACCCTGGGCTACTACACCTGTATGTAATACACTCACACAGATAACAGTGCTGTACAGGCCTCATATATGACTGTGTTCCACACATGGCACTCACACCCCCTGCTGCAGTAATGACAGCACATAGGCGCATATATTGTACATGGCATTACATACACGTCTTACAGATTATCAGACTGGGTGGTGTGACCTTGTTACCAGGGCTAAGCCATGATTAGTAAGTATCAACATTGCTGCAATATAACAGCTGAGCTGATTTGCGCACTGGTAAGCGACGCCTACACTGTATAAGCACCCGTATGTTTACCCATAGCTCAGCACTGCTTAGCTTCACGTAAACCTGTGCAAACCTGCTTAACACTGTTCAAAACTGCCTTAACCACTCTGTATCCAATAGCCCTTGTTCTGCCCAGCAACAAAATGAACAGCCCTTGCAGGTCTTGAACCCAGGACCCTGTACACTGAAGTCACAGCACTTAACCATTACGCCATGACCGCTGTGAAGACAGCTGTTGTTTTACCAATATAGCTGTCAATACACATATTGAGAAGTATTGAACAATTGCCTTTAGTTCCTGAATTGTGTAGTCCTTGTTATTAATATGACTGTTGCATCACATATGTTGTTTTATCATAATATGCACATAGCAGATACATATGGTGAGATACATCTGGGAGGGTGTACACAACCATGAGTTTACTCATGACAGGAATATGGTTGTATACATATAATAGGTCTATATATGTCTACATGTACATACACATGTATACTCATGCGTATGTCTGTATACACATCTGTATAGTGCTTCATATATATGGCCATGTGTACATCTCTTCGTATGTGCATATATATATATATATATATATATATATATATATATATATATATATATATATATATATATATATATATATATATATATATATATATATATATATATATATATATATCTAAAACAGAAAAACGGTGCCAAAACAGGTGTAACACTGCCAAACGATCCAAATACAAAATACACTTCACAGCCAAAGTCCTCCAATACGAAATACAGTTTATTCACAGAAAAAAATGGTTAAGCGCTTTCATCAATAGACTTCATCAGAACCATACTTACATGCAAACCCTCACTTAAATATAAAAACCTTAATCATAATTAGATAAAACAGATGACCAATAATTGAAATAATCTGCCCTTAAAGTGGAAATTAAAAATGCAGAAAGTGGTGAAATGAATGATAACAATGACATACTATATACATTACTTTAAAAATACTGTCACGTAGATGCAATAGAAAAAATATATAAAACCCTATGTTATACTAAGGATTTTTGTTATATCAATGGAACACATAAAAGCATGACACATAAAACATAAAAACATATATTATGTACATAAATAAGCTGGAATAAAACAAATGTAAATGGTACAACTACTATCCCTCAAATCGAATGTTACTAATAGTAAGGGTGTTAGTATATAAACAAATGAATACAAATTCATTATAATTTATAAACCCTAAATTTGAGCTCTGATTTAATGCTAACATGATCATTGAGTCCAGGTGGAACAGTGGCATTTAACTCTAACTGCCATCTAGCTTCAGCTCTAAGAAGTTGATTAGTCCAATTACCCCCTCTGATATCTTTACCTACTACTTCCAAGATACCAAACTGAAAAAAATGTTCAGGGAAAGATTTGATATGTTTAAATAATGCATTCTTTTCATCATGTTTAGAAATGTTATATAGGTGCTCATAAATTCTCCTACATAACTTCCTTTCCGTCTTTCCCACATAATAATGCTGGCAGGACTGGCATACTGCTAAATATACAACTCCATAAGCATTACATGTCCCTATCCTGAACCTAACCTCAATATTATAGGGTCCCAAAAACACCGAAGGGGTGCAAATAATATGTTTGCAATACTCACAGGCACCACACTTGGTAGTCCCCCTGTTATTAACTTTCTTTATCTGTCCACGATTATCCAATAGGCTTTTTAAATTCCTATTTACCTTATAAGTGAAAGAGGGTTTGTTACCAACACTTGTCCATAAGTCTTGATTACACTTAAACATATTCCAATTGTTAATAATGGTATTTTTAACAAAGGCTGAAGTTTCCCCCTCGATCAACACCATAGATTTTGTATAATCTAACCTATTATTATTCTCAACTACAGGGGTAATCTCAACAGTGCCAAGTAGTGGTTTGAATCTAAAGCCCCATTCATTAACCACCTATTCCTTAATATCTTTTACAAACTTCAAAGGATACCCCCTCACTCTAAACATATCCATCAATTTATCCATTTCAGAAATCACAGAATCAATATCAGAACACATTCTCACTACTCGAACCATTTGACCCTTCACGATATTTCTCTTAACATAATAAGGATGACAACTAGAAAAAGCCAAATAGTCATTAGAAAACGTCGGTTTCCTATATATACGAGACTGAAAACAACCCTTATCTGAATCTTTGTACAAAAATACATCTAAATAATTGATGTTGGAGAGTCCAAAGGAACCAGTAAATTTGAAATACTCACATTTGTCATTTAAAAACTCCATAAATAATTCATAATAACCATCTTTCTTCCATAAAATAAATAAATTGTCTAAAATCCTCAGATAAACCAACCATTTGTCTGTAAAAATACTCCAAAAAATAAAGTTAGTTTCCCATTTGTACATGACTAAGTTAGCATAAAGAGGGGCACAACTGTTTCTCATGGCTACGCCAACAACTTGCCTGAAAAATTCCCCTTCAAACATAAAAAAAATATTTTTTAAAATGACTTCCATCAAAACCATGATGAAATTAATCATAGTGTTACCCAGGTTTGTCTTTTCAATCCATGCCTTATGGAAGAATTCTAAGCCCTTCTCATGGGGGATAGAGGTAAATAAATCTACCACATCAATAGTGGAAAAACACACTTCATTATCATAATAATCATTTTTAATTCTTTTTAAGAAATCCCAGGAGTCAATCAGAATATGATCGATGGGAGCCAAACTTTTCCTAACCATCCGATCCACAAATACCCCTAAAGGGTATGTAGCACTGTTGTTACCAGCGACAATTAAATGATATGGTGGATACTCAGGTTAAAACAGCCCTCTCCAAAGCCACAAACACAGCATCAATGGGACCAGATGGTATCCCAGGCTGCGTCCTACATAAGCTCAGAGATGAACTAACCCCTCACCTAAACACACTGTTTAAACTCAGCCTCTCCACAGGCTATGTGCCCACAGGGTGGCGCACAGCAACAGTTATTCCAGTCCACAAAGGTGGAGCCACAAAGGACCCCGGGAACTATCGCCCTATAAGCCTGACTAGTTTGGTCTGCAAAGCTATGGAGAGCATCATCATTGATCTCATTAACAAAGACAGTGGAAACCTCCAAACACTGGACCCTACCCAGTTCAGCTTTGTTGAGGGCAGATCATGTCTCCTAAACCTGGTGGACTTCTTTGAGACAGTTACCAAGGCTATAGACGAGGGAAAGGTGGTTCACACAGCCTACCTAGACCTTGCAAAGGCCTTCAACACCATTCCCCACTCAGGTATTATAGACAAGCTCACCAGCCTGAACATAAACCCCTACATCATGAGATGGATTGCCAACTGTCTCACAGACAGAACCCACATGGTAAGAGTTGCAGGAGCTAGGTCTGACTCTAACCACTTATAAGCAGTGTTCTCCAGGGCTCAGTCCTAGGACCCCTCCTGTTCGGCATATACTTCTCAGAGGTACAGGCAAGCACAGGAGGACTATGGCTGACCAAGTTCACAGATGACCGCAAATTAGGGGCTATAATTGATTCTCCAGCTGACACAGACATCCTCCAAAAGGGTCTCACTGAGACAGATACCTGGTGTCAAAACCATGGCCTCAAGCTAAATGCCAAAAAGTGCATAGTCATCCCCTTTGGAGAAAACAAAGTACCTACAAACTACCGCATAGGTGGTAGCCCCCTAAATACGGAAGACGTAATAAGGGATCTGGGGACCCAAGTAGATAGTAACCTCTCCTTTGATAATCACATTGCCAAAGTGGTTAGAAAATCCTTCTATGTGGCCCACCTAATCGCAAAAGGGTTTGCATCCAGATCGAAAAAGGTCATTAGGCCCCTCTATGCATCACTCATCAGACCCATCATAGAGTACAATGCCCCACTTGGGATGTACCTTACAAGACACCTGCAACAACTGGCAAGACCACAGAAGTACCTCACCAAGAGGATCACTGGCCTCAAGCAGATGCCCTATGCGGCTCGACTGAAGAAACTCCAGCTGTACTCGGTTGCATACCGCCTACTCAGAGGTGATCTCTGCCTGACATACAAGGCCATGTCCAACCCAGAATTGATGGACATGCTCCACCTAAAGAAAACCATATCCCCTCAAGCCACATGCTCCAGGGTTCTAAACCTCACCACAACAATAAATAGGAAGTGCTGGCAGGATAGTTTCCTCTCCCAGAGACTTCCTATGCTCTGAAACAAGATTCCAATCTACATTAGGCAGAGCTCCTCGCTAACCCTCTTCAAGAGAAACCTTGACGAGTGGATGGAAAATAGAAAGTTTACCCCAGGGATCACTTCAATGGCTCTGATGGACAGAGGCACAGGGAACTAATCTAAGAGGGCAGCAAAAGCCAACACATTCCGGCTAGGCTTATAAATGCCTTCGGGCAGATAGCCTAGTGTCTACATATGAACCTATGAACTCATACATGTTACTACATTTCTACACAGGATTGGGGAGGCACACCTGAGTGTCACTACATTTCTACACTAGATTGGGGGAAGGGGCAAACCTGTCTGTTTCCACATGTCTAAATAGGAGTGGGGGGGTACACACCTGACTGTTACTACATTTCTACATAGGATTGTGGGGGGGGACACATGACTGTGTCTACATTTCTACACCGGATTGGGGGGCACACCTGACTGTTACTACATTTCTACGCTGGATTGGTGGTGGGGCACACCTGACTGTTTCTACATGCCTACATGGGAGTGGGGGGTACACCTGACTGTTACTACATTTCTACATAGGATTGTGGGGGGACACGCCTGACTGTTTCTACATTTCTACATCGGATTGGGGGGGCACACCTGACTGTTTCTACATGTCTACATGGGAGTGGGGGGGCACACCTGACTGTTACTACATTTCTACATAGGGTTGTGGGGGGACACACCTGACTGTTTTTACATTTCTACACATGATTGGGGGGCACTCATGACTGTTACTACATTTCTACACAGGATTGGGGGGGCACACCTTACTGTTTCTACATTTCTACACATGATTGGTGGCACACCTTACTGTTTCTATATGTCTACATAGGATGGGGGGGCACACCTGGCACTTGCACATATTTGCTATGACTGTACTGGTATGTCTGGTACTCCATTTCATTCTGTATTCTAACCTATCATGCTGACTATAGGCATATCAGTGTACTACAGGTCTTAGCTTTGGTTGCCCTACATATTAGTGTCTGACTTCCTACCCTTCAGAACTAACATCCCACTGCCTGACCTACTGTAGTCTGTCTGTGTAGGCCTGGGGGGGGAGGTTACCCATAGGCATCATTCAGATGCCATAGCACAGGCTCTGTTTGAGTTTGTCTACACCTGTCCTGCTGGCTGAGACTGTTGTTGGGTATGTGAACCTCCCTGACTGGCATGTGTGAGTCATATGGACACACATGTCACACAGCACATTTCCTGCAGTGGGTTTTGTTACCCTAAGTAGTACTGGCTACTATGGTGACTCCAGTATGTGTTACAGATGTCATGGTGCCACTACGGGTGTCTATTATCTGCTGCCATAACATTCAGCCACCCAATTCCCTTGCATGCTCACATCCATACCATAGATACAGGTAATGACACATTCTACACCATTTGGCAATTGGTAGGTTGATTGCCTTACCTTCGGTGTGTGCCAGGATTGAGGATGGTTCTGGAGGGCTGCCTATGTTGGATGCACATAGTACACTCTCTATACATGGTTGAACACAGGTAGTGTTACGTTTGGCATCCCTTTTACTCTATGTGTGAGTCAGTGAGAGGTGTCATTCCCTGGGTCCCTACTGTGTCAGTGTATGTGCTATGCGTTGCCTCTTTGCCAAGGCCAGGGCATACTGGGCATGCCTTCATCTGCCTACTGGGGCAGGCTCAGGTTGTTCCTCCTCTGAGTCACTCGGTGCCTGTGCAGGCCTTGGCATTGGTGGGGGGCTATGTGGCCCTGCCCCGTGCTGTTCCTGCTGCAGCTGTTTCTGCAGGATCATATTGTGTAGCATGGCACATACCATAACAATTTGAGTACATGTAGCTGGTGAGTACTGCAAGGCTCCACCGGATGTGTCCAGGCACCGGAACCATGACTTGAGCATCCCAAACACATGCTCTATTATAAGTCTGGTCTGTGTGTGTGCCTCATTATGGCATTCTTGTTCAGGTGTGTGCACATTTTTGATGGGTGTCATCAGCCATGGCTCCAGTGTGTAACCAGCATCCCCCACTAGGTGACCGTAAGGGATGTCCCCATTGGCAAATCTCTGGTACAGCTGCATCAAATGCCAGATGAGGGAATCGTGGTAGCTTCCAGGGCAGTCAGCACACAGACACATTCATTATAATGCCCTGGGCATCGCACACAACCTGGCAGCTGATGGAGGGGAGGCCCCTACGGTTGATGTAGGCCCTACCCTGATCAATGCAGTCTATAGCACCCACTACCTCAGGGTATTCTGCTATTTGGTGGAAGAGATGGATATTGCTGGCCATGACCTCACGGGTGTTGAGGAAATATACATGCTCACTGGCATGTGCCGACATGGCATCCAGGAACTGGTGGAATACTCTGGATGCTGATGTCTGTGAAATTCCCATGATATCCCCAGTTGAGCTTTGGGAGGTACCTGTGGCTAGTATTCCTAGGCTTACACATACCTTGGTATCCACTGGGATGGATTCCCCTCGGTCAGTTTGGTGTGTCAGACATGGCCGGCACAGCTCAACAATTTGCTGTAGGAGGTCCATGTTCACCCTATAGTGCTCCACTATCTCCAGCTCATGTAGCCCCTGGTAGGTTACCCTGGGTCTGTACAGTCTTCTCCGTTTCCTCACTGTGGGTTGATCAGCAGCATTCATATCCTCACCACCCTCAGCCTCTTGCACATGTTGTTGTATGATGCCTGCTGCAGCCCCTATCATTTTGTAGTTTTGTTTGTTAAAAGTTCCCCACTTGTATACACCGGTGGTGTAGATTATGGAAGAAAACAGAGGGGAAAGTGTTTGCATAGTTTATAGTAATGTTCTGGGCTGGGCTGGTCTGCTGCCTGTGTAATTGGCTGATTCTGATACATTGCACCTGCCAGCTATGCTAGTTCTCCTTGATTAACTTCCTGCTACTGTTTTCCCTTCTCATTGCCTTCCTGTTTAAGCCCAGGGGCGTGCCGCGCCAATACAGTGCTCAAATGTACACAAAGCTGCTATTTTCTGATTTACCTTTTTTTTTCTTTAAAAGCCAGTGTGTGGCATGCACACCCACTTAGGCAATGTAAAGAGTGCTAGACAGACTCAGACACACCCCCTTGCTTAGCTGTGTTTAGCTAGGAGCAAACCTGAGACACAGGGCTCCAATCTGCTTACAGTATACCTGACACCCCCCCCCCCATTATGTCAGCTAACTCCTAGGCTTGCACCAAGCTATTCCTGCTCTTACACGGTTGAGTCCTGACTAGCATGCTGGGGAAAACTGGGATTCACTATCATTCCCCTCATTTGCATAGGATTGCCTGCCAATGCATAGTTACATGTCTTACACTGAGCCTCCCCCCTTAGCAACCATTAATCACTGGTCATGTTGTCTTCTGCCTGCCATTGACTTTAATGGCAGAATAGTGATTTTAGTTAGAATGCTTATTTTAGGTTTATTTTCTTATTTTCCCCCATCCCATTTGCGCACCGCTGCCCTACGCTTAAACAGCCAAGATAGGCTAAAAAAAATAAAAGTTGATTTTTTATTTTTTAAGCTGTTTTCAATGCCAATTACCATATACTTGGCCATTGGCATGCTTCCTGACTGATATGCATCCTTTATTTGTAGCTGTCACGGCTCCATTTTGGAATTTGCAGAAATGTACTCAGTTACTAACCAAGTTAATTTCTGCAGATTACATTAGTCCTGCACGGCTGGTTTCCAGCTTCCTGGATCGCAAATTCACCTCATTTGCATGTATTTCTCCTGCAAATGGGGTAATTTGCATACAGAGGCTGAGTCAGTGCAGGACTAATGCAGGGGTGCTCATGCAAGCCCCTACAGGCTATTCTTGGATCGCACGGCAGACATATTGCCTGCTAGAGCTCCTGTACTAATCCTGCATGCCGTGCAAGGCTTGCAGAATCTGGGCGTCAGGATCTGTTTGGCTGCATGTAAGCAATTTATGGTTTTCTATGTAGGAAATACTGAAAGGGCATTGAACTGAAGAATTTATGAGCAATACTATGATATTAAAAGGAAAGATATCAACAATGTCCTGTTCAAACATACTTTAAAATGTAAGAAAATCTATTTCACATTTTTTGAGCTTGAAGATGTTGCCCAGCATCCTTCAGGTGGGCCATTGGAAGCAAAAATAGACTACTGTGAAATATATTGGCAGTTGGTTTTGCAGACCAATGTGGCACCAGGACTTAACAAAAATATCCCACTGGCACCGGTTCACAAATAAACAGCAGCTAGATTGTAAATTTAAATGTTTTAGAAGTTTGTGATACAGCTTACATTTTTATATTAAATACATTATTATAAATATAATAAAATTATATTTTACAATTTTCATTTTACTAAAGACAAGGTTTTATGATGGTTTATACACATGGAATAGACAGTATAATCGAATTTTAGCAATAGGTTCAATTTTATAAGAAAAAATAATGTAGATCAAAAATAAAGTTAATGATTTAGTTTGGCCACTGGAGGGTAGCAAATAGCTATTAGTTTTACTTCTTTGTTCCTCGTATTTATGTATTAATTTCATTATTTATTCTGCTTTAAGTGTATGAAATATTTAGTATGTGTAAAGGTATATAGGGTATCTGCTTTAGGTTCATACTATATTTTATACAGTATTTCTTTAAGTTTTTTTAGATTAGCATATATTTTATTACTGAATAGATATGACTAGGTAAAAAGGATATCTATAGAATATAATTCTAATAGATAATTATTACGTAGTTTATATTAATTATGGGATATGAGATAATATAAAAGGAAGGTATTACATGTAGTATTTTATCTGAAGAAGTCTTTGGCATAGAGACAAAAAAGCAGTGAAACAGCTAAGCATTCAATGCTTTTATTTAGTGGATAAATAAAGTGTTTCTGTGGATTCCTGGGCTGGTTGTTTTTATTCATACACCTCTACAATGTCTACCTGCTTGTTTTTTGAGTTGGAGTAAGATCTACGCTTTTCAACACTGGTTCCTATTGAGTGGCTTCCTGTCTATGTAAACCATAATACGTCACTAGCACTATTCAAATGCAACCTTGTCTTATCAGAAATGTACCCTTGGACTGACACCTATGCTCCTATTAAACAGAGGCAACTTGTAAGTGTTCTGCTACCTTAGCTTTACCATATGCCCAGGGTACATATCCAGTCATGTATTAATGGGAAATATGACCAGCCTATACTATTCTGTCTATGGTTAATGCATCCATTCCCATTCACAAATGGGAAAATATGATTAGGCTTGAAAAGGCTTTCTAGAGCTGTTAGCCTGTATCACCCATGAACAAATATGCACAATACTAAAGCTATTCCACTACTTAAATCTTACTCTAACCCTAATCTGCCAATGCTCTCACAAACACATTCCTTGCCTTAATACCAATCCACTCACATCTGTCTACATTTTGACCTCTATACATTATGATAGTGATTCTCTAAGTATTAACATTCTGAATTGTCTGCATTCCAAATGCAAACTGTGTGCACACCACGACTGCAAATGCTCCCATGCTGCCCTATGATGTCTTGCAGACACCAAATATACAACCACATCCATTTAGCTGTACACTTCAGTTGAACTTGTTAGATTACTATACTGAATTACAGGTTATACAATGTTTCACCATTTCTTTATCTATCTATCCATCTATCGATCAATATATTTCTATCTCTCATCAGTCCCTATCTGTAAATTCATCTGTTCAATCATCTCCCTCTCTCTCTCTCTCTCTATATATATGTATATATATATATATATGTATATATATATATATATATATATATATATATATGGATATAGATATATATGTGAGTGTGTGTGTGTGTGTGTGTGTGTGTGTATATATATATATATATATATATATATATATATATATATATAGATATATCTTTATTAATTTGTCTATCTGTCTATCTCTCTCACTCTCCACTTTTTTTTTTCTTTTTTAGACATCTTTATTAAACCATCACATTTTAATCTATAACATGGGATTATATACATTGATAGATGATGGAGAGATGAAAAGTCAACAAGCAAAGGAGAGGAGTAGTAGTGCTGAAATTTAATTTATCCTCAAGTCTTGGTGAGTACCTTCACGAGGTGGACCCTGTTTTCACAAAATCTCACCAAGGCGACACTAATATATAGACTGTGTTTATACAGCATATATCATGGACAGAAGTAAATCAAAAATAAAAAAAGATAGCTGGGTGCACATGGGTGCACAAGACCCAAGATAAAAAAAGTGCCCAATCCTGGTAGGCACACTGGTGCCAGGATTGGAAAAAATTACAGTGTAGAATCCTCAAAATATGGAAACATTCCTACAATGGGGCCAGGCCAGGCTCAGGGGGAGGATGGCCCCCCTGTTGTAGAAGGAAGTAGCAGGCCACAAAAATGACAAAAATTGATTGGCCAAAGAAGAGCCATAAAGATGATAGAATGGACTACTGAGGATAAGAAAGAAATTATGTATTGTTACTATTATGTAAAAAGCCCAGAATTTCCACACACAAGATATACAAAATGATTAAGAGAGAAATTACAGGAAAGAAAAATACTTCCACAGGAAAAACTGTCACAAGCTTCAAATAAAAATTTGTGTTCATTAATACAACAGATTTTTGAAAAACAGTATATAGATCAAGAAACTTTGATCTCCTTGGAAAAAGAAGCATCTGAGGAAGTGAGAAAATATAAACAACAAAACCTAGAGATATTTGAAAAATATAAAAAAGAAATATGGACATGGGAAAGAAAGAGAGATTTGATATGGTGCAATTTTTATGCAAAGGAGAAAGCCAAATTAATTAATACAGAGAAGGCAGTCTCAAAGATGTTCGAAGAGAAATACAGACAAAGGCATCCAGATATGGAAAATTTCACAATAAAAATATTAATAGCACAGACGATTAGTAAAGCAGAAGTTAAAGAAATAGAAGATGAAGTTATGGAGTGCCTGCGAAGTGAACGATTTAATTTAGAAAAGCTAAAACAGACTACATCACAGCATGATGGATTGAGTCCCCAGAATATGGAAAAGCAAGAAGACCAGGAGACATGTGAAGAAGAAATATGGACATGGGAAAGGAAAAGAGATTTAATATTGTGTAATATTTACGCAAAGGAGAAAGCAAAATTAACTAATACAAAAAGAGCAGCACCAAAGATATTTGAAAAAAAATATAGGCAAAGGAATCCGGATATGGAAAACTTTACAATACAAAAAATAAGAAGACTAAGAGGAAAAGTAGAAAAAGAGATTAGTAATGGAGAAGTCAAAGAAATAGAAATTGAGGTAATAGAACAGCTGCAAAGAGAAAGATTCAGTGTAGAAAATCAAACGCAGAAAGCAACACAACAGGATAGAGTAATGGATATCCAAATTATGGGGAAACCAGAGCAACAGGAAGCAATTGGTCAGGTGTCATATCAAGATATGTTGGAGCCTTCCACAGGAAACCAGTATAAACATTCACTTGAAGCTAGACAGCAAGGAAAGGAACAGGAAG
Organism: Protopterus annectens; assembly: GCF_019279795.1. Lineage (NCBI taxonomy): Eukaryota > Metazoa > Chordata > Ceratodontiformes > Protopteridae > Protopterus > Protopterus annectens. Next base: position 901,707,803 of record NC_056728.1, read on the forward strand.
CTGTGGAAACTCTAATGCAGTCAGTGTTAAGGAATGATAGGCCAGTGAGTTCCCATATGACAGAACAACAGATGACATGGGATGAAATTGAAAAGAATCTGCAACAGGAAGATGCTACAGAACTTTCTATAGAATGCCCCGCAGGAAACAGAAACAAGGGATGTGCCCTCAGTATGGAAGAAAATGAGTTAAGAGAAGAGTTGCTTGATTTAATAGACAAAGACAGATATAGCAAGATCAATGAGAGAAATAGACTGCAGAAGGTTAATAAAACCCCAAAAGTCAGAAGCTTGATAAAACAAATGAACATAGTAATTAGGACTGTCCATAGAGATCCATGCGATATAACAGAAGTAAACAGAATATATTACTGTGCTGCTAAATTAATAACTGATAACATTATACCACAGGAACATAGGGTAGTGAGGGAAAGGGGGGGGGGAGAAAGTGAATACCATCATGGAAATATCAAATAGAGAAAACTATAAAGCAGCTAAGACAAGAAGTGTTATTGTTAGAAGATTATAGAAAAGGGAATAGATCAACAAAAATACTAAAACGATAGACATGATAAAAGCAATGCGCAGTATTAGAACAGACCAGGATATATTATGCACTATTGGAGATAACAAACTAAAAATTTCAGCACAGGTGGAAAGACTTAGAAGATATGAAGATAAATATAAGGGAAAAGTACAAAATAAGCAATTTATTGATGATCCAAAAAAGTTTTATAGAGAATTGGGAAAGAAGGTAAAAGGAATTGAAAGACTTCCAAAAAAAGAGGAGTTAGATACCATTTTGGAGAAATTTCTATGTTCCTGTGGAACATAACAAAGATGTGAAATGGATAGAAGAAGTAAAAGAATGAATAAGAAGCTTAAAGGTACAAGATATGAAATGGGATGAAATAACAACCAGAGAGATTGAAACAAAGTTGAGAAAACCCTCTAACTGGAAAACCCCAGGCCCAGATGCAGGACCTAACTTTTGGCTTAAAGCATTAACGTTTTTGCATGAGGATTTAGCCATGAGTAAGAACTATTTATATGCACACCCCAAACACACAACACACTGGTTAACAACAGGAAAAACAATGCTCTTACTTAACTCATTCCCTCCAGTACAGCCCTTTGGAGTGTGTACCTTTAACTCCCAGTGGGTGTGGCTTCAGCCTTTAAAAATGAAGTTATTACCTTAGAGTTCTAACAAACAGTCATTGACAGAGGCCATATAGCAATACAGTTGTGTTTGCCATCATGTATGCTTCAAGATAAAATATTCTGATACCTGGTATGTAGCATGGTTTTGCAATTATTAATGCAAATATGAACAGGCAATATTTGACGCCTAGAGGTGCAGTAGGCAGTAACTGCAGAAACGCCTGAAGATGTCACTCGGCTGTAATGAGTTAAGAGTGAACCTGCAAGCTACCCTAAAAATTATAGACCAATAACTTGTCTTCCGATGACATATAAACTATACATGGTAATTGACACCGACAGAGTTCATAGTCATTCCGAAGAAAACTCAATTATGGCAGTAGAACAAAAGGCCAATAAAAAAAAGTCTTATGGAACAAAGGATCATTTGTTCTTAAACAAAGTTATAGTGGAGAACTGTAAGAAGGAGAAAAATCTAAGTATGGCATGGATTGACTACAAAAAAGCATTTAATGGTATCCCAAATTCATGGATGAAAACGTGCTTAAAAATATATACGATACACCCTACACTGATTAATTACATTACAGTAACCATGAAACAGTGGCAGACCACTTTGCAATTAAGCCATGATAAAGGACAGATTATTAACCCAGGGATAAAAATTCAAAGGGGGATATTCCAAGGTGACTCTTTGTCACCGGTGCGATTCTGCCTTGCCATTAATCCATTAAGCTCTCTACTTAACAGCTTAGGCTATGGCTACAATTTGGCTCCTAGAAAACAACAAAGTCTAATTATTTCTCATCTTCTCTTTGTCGATGATTTGAAACTCTATAGCTCATCAGATGAGGAACTGAAAGCACAGCCGCGGGTTGTCAAAACTTTTTCAGATGATATTGGAATGTCATGTAGTCTTGATAAATGTGGAAAAGCAACTTTTAAAAAAGGAAAGCTGCAGCACCAGGAAAACATCAGTTTGGGACAAGAATGTGATATAAAAGAACTTGAGCAAGAGGAAGTATATAAATACTTGGGAATTGATGAAGCATCAGCAATAAAACATGAACAAATGAGAATAAAGCTCAGTAAGGAGTACTTTAGAAGACTTAAATTAATCCAGAAAACAGCATTGACATCAAGGAACAAGATCCAAGCCATAAATCAATTTGTTCTTCCTGTCCTAACTTACAGTTTTGGAGTGATTGACTGGCCCCAAAAAGTGTTGGATAGACTGGATATTAAAACAAGAAGGATGCGTCATGCTTACCAAATAATTTATAAAAATCAGTGTATACCAAGATTATATATTCCCCGTTCCGAAGGAGGGATGGGCCTCCTTGAAATTGATTACATGTATAGATCTGCAATCGTGGGACTCCACACATATTTACTGACCTCACAAGATCCAAATGTAGTGAACATTTTCAAACATGAGGAGAATAAATCTAAGATGACATCTCTGCTTAATTTAGCAGAAGCATATTGACATCAAGCAGGAATGGAAATCAAACCAGAAGTAGATAAAAACCAGGCAGCAACTGAATGTGCTAAAAAACAAATGAAAGACTATAAGGTGAAGGACCAGATGAGAAGGCAAGAAATGTGGAAAAAACATGAATATAGTTGCAAGTATAGAAAACTTCTGGAAGAGCCTCATGTTGATCAAGAATGAACACAGGAATGGTTAAAGAGAGATGAATTCACATCAAGGAATGAAAGGTTAACATTGGCACACACTGGTTTGCAAAGTCCATTGAACATGTGGGAGTAACAGACATATGTAGGTTTTGTAAAACTGAACTGAAAACAGTCACACACCTTGTTGCTGGTTGCAATGCACTAATGGCAAAGGGACTGTATACTGAAAGGCATAATAATGTGGAGAGACTGTTACACTGGAGATTGTGCAAACATTATGGTAGTGAAGTGACTGAAAAGCACTGGAAACATGAGCCACAAAGAATCATAGAAAATGATGAAGTTTATATCACATGGGATCACCCAATACCAACAGTCCAAAAGATAGATGCTAGAAGACCGGATATAGTGGTCCAACAAAAGAAGACAAAAGTAGCATTGATCATTGAAATCGCCACACCCAGTGACTACAGTGTCTTGCATACAGCAATACACAAAATCATAAAATACCTGGATCTGCAGGCAGAAATGAGAGCCATGTAGAAGAAAGACCCAGACAGTTCCAATAGTAGTAAGAGCAGCAGGTCTTATAAAAAAGAATTTACAATCATATTTAGAAATGTTAGCAATACATGTAACACTGTACGAATTGCAGAAGGAGTCATTACTGGGCACATTGCGGGTGCTGCGAAGAACACTTTTGGCTGACATCAAAGAGTGAAACAATACTAATTTTATGAACTTTAATCATACTTTGACCTTGGAATGGGGTCCAATCCTGTCATGGTATTAGAAACCCAAACGACTTGGAGAAATTAAAAATGATAGAAAAGAAACTAAACTGTAGTAAGAGTTTCTGTTATTGCCATGCAGTGCAAATATATGTTTTCTTTTTAATGATTTTTATTCACTCCAACATTAAAGTAAGTTTTTCAATTCCTGCCTTACTTTTAACCTTAGTCCTCCTCCTGAAAGTTATCTCACACAAATTCCATTTATTTCTATAAAATTTGCTACTTCAATTTTCTAAAGAGCTTTCTTTTATTTCCTGTACAATATTCATTACTTCCGTTATGCTTGGAATACATTTTGATTTCTATTTTCTTGTAAATTATTTTTTGGCAGCCAATAACATTAAATCTAGTAAGGCCTTACTACATCTAGGTAATTCAGATCCTAACTCACTGCTCAAAAGAATAATTTTCTTAGTTACAACCATTTACTCCTCCAACATTTCTGTCAAAGTACTCTGCAGGGAATTTTTAAAACCTGCCAAGTCATTCCATGCCTAAGACTTGTTCCCAATTGCCTCTCACTTCCCAAAAATATATCCAGCATTTGCTAACTACCTGAAAAAAATACCTTTAAAGTGTTTTTGGAGTAAACAAATACCTGTGAAAACACTTCTGTGCAAAAATCATAAACCTTCCCTACCTTCTTGCATATTTGGGAAGTTTACAGATTTCTTCCCATTATTCCTTTATAAATTGCATTTTCATTCTGCATTCTCACTCTTTTCTAATCTCTTCTGACTGATTCTTATAGTTATCACGCAATACTTTATATGTTCTACTAACTATCCTTTTTACCAGCAGCTTCTGTTCTAGACTCAACTAAAGCTTGCCACAACTGGTCTTTAACTTAGCAATCCCCTAACACTTTTTCTTTGCCACTGTTCTCAATTATCAGGCCCTAGGAGGGAATCTTTCTCCTACATTTCAAATGTTTGCTTAGGTTCATCCTTGTTACCTTTTCCATTCTATGTTACTTGCTTCCAATACCTTGGTTTCCTTGCTAATTTTATCCCATAAGTTCCAGTCCCCACTTGCCTATTTTGAATACCTCTATACCCCTCCTTGCAGGCATACTATTGTTAAACTCTCCTTTCTCCATCCCTATACTGGCTTAGTTCTTAGACTATTTTCTGCTACTTTATGAATATAATATTCTACATTTTTTTTTATTTTCCTTAAAAACTTTCATTAAAACACTAGTCTCTTTTTATCAGTCAGACCCCTCCCCTATCCATTTCATCATCATTTTTCCAATTTAATGTATAAGCTTCTGCCTAAGTTATGTGCAATTGTTTTAATTGCACAGCTCTAAAGTAGCCCTTCAAATCAGGTAATCCTAAATCACCTTGTACTATGGAGAGAGTGTTAGCGTATCCCACTTTACTGTTGCTTTCTTCCCGTCCCACATAAATATTTTATTATTTATCACCCATATTAACAATTAAGATCTGATCACTGGATAAAAAGGCATTCCCCTGATTGTGTATATGCTTGTGTATAGGAAGCAATATATCAAAAAGGACCTGATGAAACCCACAGGGCAAAAGTGATTATTAAATGAATTCAAACTTGTGTTATATTGCAATATGTTGGTAGGTTTACAGTTCTGAAATTTTCATTTTGCATTTCAGCTTTTGCTAGATGTAAAGATTAATTACTGTACCAAGTTCTAAATTGATTGGCTGTATAGGGAACGCTGGATTTCCTTACCTTACCTAGACTGGGGATGAAAGCCTCCTCCTTCTGCTTGATAAACCTTAGGTTCCTATGCAAATTAGGCTGAAACTGGGAATGCAAATCAGGACTAAACTCTCCTTTTTCTGATTAGTGAATCTTAGGTTCACTCTGCTTCCCTCTGGATCATCATTGTTCTACTAATATTTTTAAATGTCTGCCTCCCCTTCACAAAACTACACTGACCCATATCTATCGGCTGTGGTAATACATTTGCCTGTCTTAGCTAGTATATGCATAAAGAATGTTATAATCGTAGTTCATATTTGAAATGAGTCTATCTGAACTGGGATCTGAGTGTCTTCACTGTCTTTAGGTAACACAGCCACCACAGCTTTCTTAGATTGATATGCCCTCCTTTTAAAATATTGTTACATTTTTAAATAAAATCTTCCAGATATTTATTCCTTCTTCCCTCCTAACTTCCAAATGTCTACAACAATACCATATGCTTCTGGAGACTTCCCTATGAATTGCTTATACATCACCATATTACCTCATCTCTCCCTGTCATAGCTATTAATTGCTGAGCATCATCTTCCTCTTACCTTGGCCTAACTAAGGGCAGGATTCACGAAGCCTCCATGTAAGAGTTACAAGGCTTACACGGAGGCTGCAGTTAAACGGTGTGATGTCAGCACGTCATGCATATGCATGAGGGCATGCTGAATCACACATAAGGCTTACACGGTCCGCGGACGACAGTAGGGGGCGTATCCGTAGGCCGAGCCCTGCAAACGGACACGTCCCCAGAAGAGTAAAAGTCCCGAAAGTAAACCCCCACGACAGAGTCCATGGAAATGTGAATAAACACAACACAACTCATGCCCCCACAGACTATGAACATAAAATATATAAATGAACATGTTATATATTTTTTTTAAATTGTAAAGATGTTTGCCCGTGAGTGCACTCATTTGCACGGGCGTGCCCGGCGCTTAGCCACAGTTAGCAGTCAGTGGAAAAGCATATAAGAACTAAATATGCAAAGCAAACCAAAAAGCAATAGCGTAGTGGTAGAGATGTCGGCTGAAGAGCAGGCAGTCCTGGTTCGAGCCCCCACAACATCAATTTTTATATTTAGTGAAATAAGCATGAAACAAGTCCCTGACATATATGTACACATATAAAATTATATTTTATGTAAAATGTAATGAAATGGGCCATTTATTTTGAAGAAATGTGAGATAACAAAATAATAAAAAATGCCAGATGTGCCTATACCTGAGCTACAGTTTAACAAGTTGAGTGCATCTGCCCGTAGGTGAGCAGTGGTTTAACAGGTGTAAAATGAGTGCCCGAAGGTGAGCAGTGGTTTAACAGGTGCAAAATGAGTGCCCGTAGGTGAGCAGTGGTTCAACAGGTACAAAATGAGTGCCCATAGGTGAGCAGTGGTTTAACATGCTGAAACTGTGTGCCCCTAGCTGAGCTGCGCGTAATATGCGTGCTGACAGCCAAATGAAGCGTACACCAGCGTAACCCGTTTGCTCGGAGCTGCACACCGCGCCAACAAGCTAACCGACGGGCAACGTTGAGCAAGCTGTAACAAAACTGCCTTTACACAGGCACACCTCCTAGCCTGTGTAGACAGTCATAAAATATAAAAAGCAGTGGCCAGGTTCAAACCCAGGATACCATGCACCATAGTCAAGATACTGAACCACTAAGCCATAACAGCTATGCTTAAAAATGCAGTAATAGCAAATATATAGGAATGAATAGAAAGAGGAGCATGACAAAGCAGGTTTTGTGAAGCTGATACAATTCCAAAATGGCCAACCACAGATAAGTGCGGGGAAAACGGGATATATGAGCCCCATAGGCAGGAATACACAGCATAACCAACTGTAGAACCAACTTGCAGCCAGAATATCAGGTGTAGGTGAGGATAGTTGCTATCGAGCACAGAGGTGGGGAGTCCAAATATATGGTTTGGCTCCTTGTCCACAATCATGAGGCCCAACTCATGCAGGGCCAGGTCCTGCGGGGAGCATATAGGGCTGAGGTGTGGGACCGGTTGGCTCATGATCTTACCAGTGCCACAGGGATTCCAAGGACTGGAGAGCAGGTCCGTCACCACCATGCGGACCTGAAGAGATGGAAGCAGGACCAACTGAACCGTTGGATCCAGGAGGCCCATCAAATGCCCAACGCCCCACTACTGAGTAAGTTACATCTAATTATTTATGTAAGAAATTAACCTAGCTGATAATATAGAGATGTGTATTCCAATATTACTTTATTTATATTACAGCTGCAGGTGTCCGTTCTGCGAACCGTAGAGCCTATGGCGATAGGCTGGTGCGGTTGCGCCACCAGGCAGGTCAGTAATCCTCTCCCTGTAACTGTAAATAAATATAAACGTATGACAGTTAGCAAAAGAGTGCAGTGTAGTCACTAAGTAATAAAATGTGCAAGTAACAGTGTAAGAGGGTTTGCAAGTATTGCTTGATTACAAAAGTGTGTTGCAGTCTGTAATCCAAACAGAAAAATGAAAATGTCTGAAATAAAGTCTGAAATAAGGATTCCCACCTGTAATATAATAGTACACAACCTGCAGCAGGCTGAAAATTACAGCTGCAGAAGCTGAGTAAAACACATGTGTGAAATATATCCCTGTTGAAATACTGAAACATGACAGAAGTGAGACTGTTGGAAAGGATTGTAATACCTACAGGTAAAACATGTCAATAAAGCCTAGAAGTAAGTACCATCCTGAATTGTAAAAATAAAACAAGTGAGAGAGTGTGAGAAAGAGTTATGAATCCACCAATAAAGTAGTAATAACTCCTGAATAAAGTATACCGCAGTCAGTACAGAATGAAATGAATGTGACAAGCAGAACCAAGCTGCGAAATGTGTTCAAAATGTTCCTGCAGCTGGAATGTGTATCCCAAAATCTGGATATGTTGCTCTCAGTCTGCAATATGCAGATAGTATGGTTGTCTGAAATACCAAACATCCACAGTTGTCTATAGCTATATAAAGCAAATGTAGCAGGATGATGTAGCTGAACAGAGCCAGATATGAAAGTGTATGAATAAAAATGAAAATGTATATTGATGTAGCAGTAACATTCCTATCACCAACTTGAAGTAGTTATCACATAGGAAACTGTAGGAAGAACTGTAGTGTATATATCTGCAGCTATTAGAAATGTACAGCATATGTATTGGTATTTGAAGGTGTTAATTATATTTTCTTCACCCTACCCTATAACCACATGTAATCCATTCCATGTGAAATTGGTATGTGCAATTACAATTAACACCCCTGGACATTTGTCCTGTTGGGTCATACATATTTGCATGTACGTTGATGCATCTGCCCTGTTCATACATCCAAACCTGATGGCCTATTGCCATCAATCAACCCTGCATGTTGTTGGACTGTGTATTGCTGTTCAAATTATGCATGTGTTATGCTTGCTGTTCAATGGTTTGAATATCTGGGTGTTTGGTTAATGGGAATACTAATGCATGCTGTTACAACTAATTGTGAATGGTATTGTATGTTACTAACCCAAATGGTCATGACATAATGCAAAACATAGGACGATAGGGAAGGCGGGTTCCAGCGGACCCACCACTCCCACCTCAGCTGGCGAGTGCACCTGGCAGTAGTGCCCAGTCCTGTGCCACCTGCGGGTGGAAGCACTGCAGGGGATGGGGCTCATCCCCCCTCTGCAAGTGTGGCCGGAGGAGAACCACCACTCACCCTCTGTAGCGTCCGGACTGTGGTGCATAGGGAAATCCAGGAAGCTGTTCTTGGGCCCCTATGCCAGCTTGAGGCACAGGTGGCACAACTAACAGGCATGCCTGCTGCCCGGCCTACACAGCCCCCAGCACAGCCCCGTCCTGGGCAGTGAAGGCACAGTGGCAACTGCCCATGGGTGGGGATATCAGTTCCACTGTTGCCATCTGTGGGCTCATGGGCTCTAGATATCCAAACATCTGTCCCCGTCAATTGTGTAACCCCCCCCACACTTGTCATACACTGCCCCTGTATGCGTCTTGTTTGTCTTGTCTGTTGACCTACCCAACCTACCTCCCCAGCTATACCGACTTCCTTTACCTGACATACCACTCTCACCTGAAAAAAAAAAAAGGGCACTCTGTACCCACAAAAAAATTATGCCCCATACATAGCTGCCCATTTCGCACACATGTCTGCTGGACATGGAAACTGTCAATTCCAATTGGCTGTACAAGTATTATTGTTTTCCTTACACCTCTCTCAGGGGTGGAAGGTTTCAAATGTCACACCAAATTACAAACATATGCACAGCTGTTGCTGATGAAGAAATGGGCAGCTATGGGCCTTACCTTCATCCCTCCTGCAAAACCCAAGCTTGTTTCCCTACTGTCTTACCCTCTTTATGACCCCTTTTTCACCACTTTCCTGTCTCCCCATTTTCATTTCTTTCAAAGAAAATAGTGCAGGTGTGCGCAAGAGTAAGCACTTTTAAGCAGTTGTAAGCGGGTGTGTGCAGAGCTGAACGCCAGTGCGCATGCGGGAGCTCCGCGCAAACCAGCGCTAACCCAGATACAACTGCTTAAAAGTGCCTTAGTCACTCTGAATGACAGGTCCTGTAGTCTGTTCAAAAGCAAAATAAAATCCCACTATCAATCCCGAACCCAGGACCTTGGAAACAGTAGTCTGCATGACTTATCACTAAGCCATGACTGTTAAATAAGAACATTGTGCTACAATAAATATATCATGTAATAGTAGGAATGAATGTAAAGGGAATATAGGATGTGTAGTACACAAAGCATGTCATGCATATTTACTGTCAAATCTAGTGGATTTCTATAATAGTAATGTGCGAACAGAAACAGCCATGCTAGTTGGTAGCTAGTAGGTAATAATGTCACTGTAGCACCTTGCAAGCCACACACATACTCACAGCAGGATAATCACTGTCCATACCCCACAACCTCTTACAGGAACACATCCGGACCAAGTAATAAAATATGTGGAGCAAAGGGCCAAAAACAGGGACACATTCCAAATAATGTTACAACAAACTTAGACAGTTCAGAGAGCAACAGGTTCTGCATTTTGTTGGATGTTTGGAAGGGTATGAAGTCTGAAACTTAAATGTTTGTCACTATAGTCTGACTTGAGCCCAGAGTGATTTGCCAGAAAGAGCTGTTCATGAGATATTGACCAAAATATGAGGCAGAAATGTGGACAACCTGCAAATATCTGTACACTTGAGAGGTCTAACACTACCATATTTGAATAGTTAAGAGCCTAGACATAGCAACAGTGACTGAGTTACAGGCATACCCCACAGACTCCATGTGAAATGTACAAACAGTAGGCAGAAAGATGTTACAACACATGCAATGGTAACTATGAAGTCCTGAAAGTATGCACCACTTGCACGGCAGAAATATTGTAGTAATACATATGCTCATGCTATCCCACAGTCACAACTGCAGAATACCAGACAATTTAATGGGTGTACCCCACTGATATGTACCATTCAATGAGGCAGATAAAAGATGCACCTGAGAGTCTCTGGGGCCTGCTCAGCAGCATACTCAAATACCCTAATAGATGTCAAGGCTCACACCATGGCCAGATCACACTGCATGCAGTAACACCCTAGCAGATATAGCAAGCATTCCAAGGTGTGAATGTACATGGAAAATAGGAAAGCCACAGCAACACACTACAGTCAAGACACCTAGCAGGCATACAAGTAGTGAATGTAAAGGGCAAATATTGAAGCCATAGCAACAAAGTGCAAGAGCCACTACTATACACCAGTTACACAACATGTCCCACAGGAAAGCACACACACCCACATTAACAGTAGTAGTAGTCTTAGGTGTCAGTGTACATACACACTTAGTACAGGAAACTGGAGAAATTAATGGAGAAATGTTAATCTACAACACAGCCGGAAATATGAGAGAGATACTAACCTTTACACTCACAGAACAGTGTCCACAGCATATCAGCATGGTCCCTGCCCTTAAAATCTGAAAGGGCTATGCCTGTCTCACATACCTTTTTATAGCACTGTCCTGAAATCATAGTGAGAACTGCAATCAGTACACAACTGGCTGCACGCAATTAGCAAATGCTGGCTAACAATTGGTGCAGAGGCCATCACATGGACATATGCAGATACCTCCAAAAGTATGCTGTACTCCCAATCCACACATGCAATACTTTCATTGCACCCTGTGGAGGTAGGGAGAGACAGAGAGAGAGAGAGAGAGACAGAGAAAAAAAAATTAAACATACACAAACAAAACCGGTCAGCAACAACCACTTGAAAGCTGACAACTGGCAAGTGGAGCAGCAGGACACAAAATCAGATGGCAACACAAGCAGCTGTGACAAACACAGGTAATGTAAAGTAATACTATAAAAGTCTACATACTGTGAACCCTCCATATGTGTCATTGGTCTGTATCCATATGTATATGAAGATGTGCAAAGGGCAGGGGACATACAGCAACTATCAGTGAAGGCTGTACATACATATGTATGTGAGAGCATCTATGTGCACATATCAATGCAGGTTGAATGTAGGTTGTAGTGCAATGTACAAAGTAGGTTTTACAGTTATGTATGTTTAGCAGTATGTTAGTGTGTGTATACAGTTTTGTAAACAAACATGTTGATATACCTATCTATCATATGGATACGTATGTATGTCAATATATGTATGTATGTATATATATATATATATATATATATATATATATATATATATATATATATGCATATATGTATACATACATAGAGAGAGATGTAGGAATACATAGACAGATGTAGATAGATAGACTATGTACAAACATATATATGTAATACACACATACAGATATAGATATATGTAGATACATATACATAGACAGACAGATCTGACTATCTACAGGTATGACTGTATATGACGATCTCACACTCCCCCTGTCCCACCCCTTCTGTCACTCTCACCCTCTCTCTGTCACACACACCCCTCTCTCCATATCTATAGCAATATATGTACATCAATATATATATATATATATATATATATATATATATATATATATATGTGTATATGTATACAGACATATATATATATATATATATATATATATATATATATATATATATATATATATATATATATAGATATAGATATATATATATGTATACAAATAGATATATCTATATACATATATATATATATATATATATATAGAGAGAGAGAGAGAGAGAGATGTATATATATTCTGAGTGAGGCACATGTGTACAGATGTATTGCAACAGGTGCCTTGTGACAAAGGCATGGAGTGAACACCAGTGTCAAAACTGGAGTACCATACCCAATTTCAAATCACCTACACCAGTAACCACCAGATATGTGATTGGCTGCCCACCACTGTATGTGTCAGAGGTGAACAGGGTCATAAATGTGTACAATAGTCCCCCCAATGATATTCACAGTGGCACACTATTCCTGGAATACCTGCACATGGTATGTGTCAGCAGACATGGTGTGTCAGCTATGGACATGTAGGTCAGTGTACCCCTCCACACCACATAATGGCTTACACGGTATGTACCTCACATGACAGCTACAGATATGGAGAAGGACACAGTGACATGTACAACACTGTGACAATGCACTCAAACACATTACGAATGCACAGTGACTGACAACACCACAGAGTACACACATACTACCCACATAGAGGTTGCAACTCCTGGATTTACATACTTAAGTCACACCCATGACAGATGTCCAACAACCATAGTAACACCTCACACCATCCACAACCTAAATGACTGCTGTGTGTCATCCGTGACACTGCAATAGAGAGTACATGGTGGAGGTACAGGTTCCTACCCACAGATAAGACATACCCTGCAATAAACCACACAGCGTTAAGAAGCAAGACTCCCCATGAGTACATGTCACACATACCCCTGCTGAATGTTAGTCAGATAGGTAATATGCCATATGAGTCACCCTGTGTAACTGTTTGACAACAGCAGGTACCAACACATCACATGTGTCACAATGGTCAGGGTAGCAGAACAGTATGCTGCTGTAGTCCCAGGGGCAATAGCATATTGTATTGTATTGTATTGTAATGTATTGTATTGTGTTGTATTGTATTGGTATGTAGAGGTGCCTCCTTCGTGTAGTGGAACCACTGCTGCTGTGTGCCAGTGTACAGGTACATATCCTGTAGTCAGGCTAGTGTTACATAGCACTTCTATATGTGTGTTTAGCTCTTCTTGGAGTTCATGTAGCATGCAACCGGGGATACCATCAGGTCCCATTCATGTTGTATATCCTGCTTTCCTGAGGGCGGCTCTCACCTGGACATCTGTGATGACAGGGAGGTTACAGTCAGCTGGGATAACTATGTCTTATTTTGGGGGAGAGGGAGGGGGGAAACCTGCACTGAACCTGTCTGCCACAATGTTGCCAATATCTGTGGGTTCAGGGAATTATTTGTTGTTGTGTACTAACTATGAGCATAGTGGAGGGTTTCTGACCAGGTTGCTAACATAACTGAAGAAGGCTTTGTGGTTATCTGTAGTGTTCCTGTTGATTTCCCTCTCAAAGTTGCCCATGGATGTTTGTATGTGAGAAAATAGCTCCTTACTAGTGCTGATCAGACATGTCTTCCCTTTATGGAATTATGCTCTGTCTTGCAGTAGCTTCCATCTTTTGTTATACAATCTGTCTATGGCTGAGGTCCACCAGACAGGATGCTGTCCCTTTGTGGAGAGTGTCTTGGTCTTATATGGGATTGCATGATCCATGCATTCTTGGAGATGTCCGTAGAAATAATTTGTGAAGGGGTCAGCATTGTGGGTTGTGTCTTCCACTGGCCCAGTGGGCTGAAAGGATACCATGTCACTGTTACAAAGTGTAAAGTTTGCATTTGAAATGTTATTCACTATAGTCGTTTGTGCTGGTGGTGGAGGTGGGATATGTATATCCAGGGCAATTAGTCTGTGGTCAGCTCACAGTAGTTGATGATGTACCCCGTACAGTACCTCGATACAAACCCCCAGAGTGAGGAGGTGCTTTGGACCTCAATCAGTGTTCTGACTGCTGGGGTTTGGTAGTATGTCGTATGGAGTGTGCCAGGTACTGTTGCACAGTTGTTGGCTGAGCACTGATACCTGGCCATTTACATGTGTATCCACCAATAGACAGACAGATGCTATATATGTGAGATATGTTGTATCACAACAGTCGAGTAGCATGTGTAGTATGTGTGCCAAATTCTGCTGACATATTTTGCTGATATCATGTTATTTCCTTTTTCAGGACCATGGCTCACCAGCGCAATCCAGCTTACTCAGCAGCTGAGGATGACGAGATACACCAGAGCCTGGTGCGGGATTATGCAATACTCTTTTCTCGCACCAGCCAGAATCAGAAGGAGAGGGCTGCACTGTGGCAAGACCTGGTCCGTCGGGTAAATGACATAGGCACGCATAATAGGACATATGAGCAGGTACGACATCACTGCAGTGATTTAATCAGAAATGTCCGTCAGCGTGCGTCGGATATCCACAGGCAACAGGTTGCCACAGGTGGTGGGGTGGCTACACATCCCCCACTCACCAGACTGGAAGGACTACTCATAAGTGTTGTGGCTCCAGCCCGCCAACAACAACAACAGCAGCAGGCATGCATTATGATGGAGGCTGGAGCCACGCAGCAGCAAGACTATGAGCGTGAAGGTAATATACCATATGTATAATTGACTGTTGTGTACACTGGTAGTTAATGCATGTGTCAGGTGTATCCTTGGTTTGTAGCTGTCATCATAGTATTTAATGTGCAAGTGTGATATTCTCAATATCAGCAGCTGACCTGTGAAAGGCGACTGTTGTACTACTGACCTGTATCATACTCAGTAACAATGGCACAGTTGTGCCCACTGACATTAGTTTCCTCACTTCTGCAGGTCCCTCCGCTGTAACAGCAATGCAGCCTATCCATGCTGGTGAGTGTGTATTAACAATACCTTTAATAGTCTTGATAGTAATAGTAATATTAGGCTCACTGAGTAGTGCTCTGTGTATGCATGCAGGTGTGTCTGTGTCTGTGTGTTGATATCTCGCATACTGAGTAGTGTGCAGCTGTGTGCAACTGTGTGCATGTGTGCATGTGTGCACGTGTGCACGTGTGCATGTGTGCAACTGTCTGCATGTGTGCATGTGTGCAACTGTGTGCATGTGTGCATGTGTGCGCGTGTGCATGTGTGCATGTGTGCACGTGTGCACATGTGTATGTGTGCATGTGTGCATGCGTGCATGTGTGCATGTGTGCACCTGTGCACGTGTGCACATGTGCATGTGTGCATGTGTGCATGTGTGGACTTGTGCATGTGTGGATGTGTGCATCACTGGTAATATTGTGTAGACATTGTAAACTGTGTTTCCTGTTTCCCTCCCACAGGTTCTGGTGCTGCTCTGGTGTCATGCAGCAGGGAACCTGAATCAGGTGCCATGGGTACTGATAATGATGACATCTGTGTAATGGCACAGGAAGGTATGCCAGGGTACATCATTGGTCAGCCAGTTGACAGTACACAGCTGTCAACCCCATCAATGCGCACAGTTATCCTGCCAATACACCCTTTGTCACCAATGTCCCTAGGTGATGGACAGGATACAGTGGGCATTGACCAGGGTAATGTGGTATCTGTGGCACATGCGTCCCCACACAGCAGCCATGGGCATGGCCCTGAGATGGTACCACACAGACAGATGTCCAGCGGTTCACGTGGGAGCATCCATGGGCGTACTGCCCCTGTCAGACATGCCCACAGAGATCTTACAACCTCAGCTATGTTTTGGGCTGTCATGCAGACACAGTCACGTATGGAATGGTACACCAGACAGGGTCTGAGGGAGCTGACAGCATGTCGCACAACCATGACTGACAGTATGCGTGACATTGTGGCTGCCATCCATAATTTCACCGATGTCATAGATAGACGTTGTGGGGACATATTAGACCGGTTCCACAACTACATGTCCATGAGCCAGGGAGATGGTGGACGGTTGAGGCATTGATGTGGGCGTATGCCAGCAACAGCAGCAGCTGGCAGTCACCGCGGATGACAACAGGGCCGTGGCCACCCCCATAGTGCCAGCAGCAGCCCCAGCAATGCTGGGTCTGTGCTGTGATCAGACCGCCCCAGGAGACCACGTGCACGTGGCTCTGGCCAGGCCTGACAGGGATCTGTGTCCAGTCAATGAACACCTGCTTCTGATGACAGTACCCAGTCTGGGTTGATACCGGATACGGTCCGTAGCACCCCTGCAAGGAACAGGTACCGTGTCCGTGACCAGAGACACTGATCTGTATGACCTGGCAGGTACAGTCTGTGGCTGTCCACAAACACCAGTATATGGCAGCCATGAGGTGGAACTGTGTGCATCCATACACACATGCGAATTGACAACACCTAGGGCTACCGCATACATGCACACACTGCATCAACATTGCCCCACCTTGTACTGCTGTCCCTCACCAACACACATACACATACATGTCAATTGATGGTATCAGTGGCTGACTCAGGCATACCAAGTTCACACCCTGTGCATATGATGAAACTGTGCCACCTCCTGCAATCTGTAACATCAGGGCAGGTACAGGTTAACATGTTGCTGATGCACAGGGTGACTACATAGATGTGTAGTAATAGTATCATGTTGTTAACAGTACTGTGTGCTGATATAATTGTGGGTATGTCCCAGCATGCCTGATGCAGTAAGGGTATGATTGTCATGTACTGTTGTCTACACCCATGGTAAGTACCATAGCATATCATCTGCACATGTTGGCATACTGGTGGTAAGGATGTCAACAGAAGGCTACATACATAGGTAGCACAGGGGATAAGGTAATGAAAGTATTGATACGCAATGATGGACATGTAAACTGCAAGTGGCATGTTGCCCACACTGGACTCTGCAATGCGGATGTTTGAGGATGTTGATATGTGTGCAGTACTACACGACTGGTACAGGACACACAGGAGCACCCTAGCACTGCAATCTCATATCTCATACCATGCTAGACAGCCCCAACATACAAAACTAACTGTCACAGGAGGGAGAGTCCCCATACATGTCAGGGATACTGTGGTGACAGGCCAGGTAGTATACATCCTACTAAGTATGGAATCACTGAGTGAAGGCTAAGTGCCTGTTATTTGACATGTGTATTACTGCAGGTATGAACACCTGGGTTTCCATCCAGTTATTGTACATCCTGACGGTACATGGTCTGTACACTTGTGTGTGCTAAGACTGGACCCTAGCCATCTGACCTGTGTATTTCCATGTACATGTGTCTAGTGCCTGCATATTTGCACTGTTACCTACTGGAAGTGGTGCAGCTTGTTTGTTGTATAATGGACTACATGCAGCCCTGCTTACTGTAGCTTTGTTTGCATGCATGTTTGCTTGCAGTTACCCTGGAACACTGATCCCACCTGCAATGCAGAGTTACAGAGCTTCTGTGGACTCCTAGTGACATCTGCATAGCTTACTATATGTATGTCCATGTCTCATTTGATAGAAAGTCACTGTTTGTCCTGTTCACATGTACGTTGCCTGTGACACATTGCATATGACTTACCTGGCATTTGTCCACGTGAGCAGTCATATATGCCAGTGCTAACTAATCACAGGCACTACACCCTCACATACTCACCTTCTGTTGAACCACCTCCTTCGCTAGGGATGGCTTGCACCTGTCACCCCCGGGCTTTCGGATATTGGCAAAGGCTCTTGCTACCCCCATAGTGGCTTTTTTAGGCAAGGCTCAAAGGACAAACCCACCTCCATAGGTTTCACAAGGGATAAGAATAAGAGTAATGCTACTCAATGCCAGAAGTCTAAACCTCAAGATGCACGCACTCAAAACTCTCCTTAGCATGGAGAACATCGATATCTGTGCAGTAACAGATACCTGGTTCAGGGCTACCAAGAGAACCCCAGCACTACCAGGTTATACCTCATACCATGCTTTTCGGCCCCAAAACTTGGACCGAACCACAAAAGGAGGGGGAGTATCGATATTCATCAAAGATACCCACACCTCCAGGTTGGTGGCAAAGCACGAAGCATCGGAGACTATCCATGTGCAATGAACAGTGGGTAAAACTGCCTTCCAGGTTATAGCCTGCTACAGACCACCCTCCCAAACCCAGGAACCCCACTCGGCCTTCCTGAGAACACTGGAAAATATATTGGGCGACTTCAACTACCCAAACATAGACTGGAAGCATTACTCTAGCTCCAACACCCTAGCCCAAAGGTTCCTAGAATTTAAAAACTCAAATGCTATGGAAAAACTTGTTACCACTCCCACAAGAGGGGAAAACATACTGGACCTGATCATCACCAACATGGGGGACTCTATGCTCCAGACCAGAAGTGTATCCCTCACTGGTAAGATCAGACCATAAACTAATCTCACTGGATATTCACATCCCAACCCCAACCCCTGCCCAGAAAACCACAGTGAAAACCTTCTCTAAAGCAAATTCACACTCCTCAAAACCGAGGTGGAATCCTTCAAAGCCCCCGGGCCTGTGGAAAATATGGCCCAGACCGCAGAATCCTCTATAAACGCATTCTATGGACACCTTCAGGAATGCATGGATCATGCGATCCCAAATAAAACCAAGACCCAATCCTCCAAAGGCAGATGTCCTGTCTGGTGGACTGCAGCCATAAACAAACTATACAATAGAAGGAGGAAGCTACTAAATGATAGAGCAAAATCCCAAAAAGGGAAGGCATCACTGATCAGTATTAGCAAAAAACTACGGGCACTCATAAAATTGTCTAAGGCCAGCTTCGAGAGGAAATTGCACAGGACACTAAGGATAATCACAAGGCTTTCTTTAGTTATGTTAGGAACCTGGGTGGTAATTCCCAGATATGCTCAGAATTAGTCCAAAATGACAAAAGAAACACCGAACCCACAGACATTGCCAACATCCTAGCTGACAGGTTCAGCGCAAACTTCTCCCCCTCCACACCAAAAGGGCAAATATCTATCCCAACAGAGTGCTACCCCCCGACATCTCAGATGCTCAGGTAAGAGCCACCCTCTCCAAAGCAAAAAACACAGCTTCAATGGGACCAGACAATGTCCTGGGCTGTGTCCTACATGAACTCCAAGAAGAGCTAAACTCAACCATAAAACTACTGTTCAATCTCAGCCTTACTACAGGATATGTGCCCAAAGAGTGGCGTAAATTAACAGTGGTCCCTCTCCATAAAGGTGGTGCCTCAACGGATCCTGGAAACTATCGCCCCATAGGCCTGACTAGCTTGGTCTGCAAAGCTATGGAAAGGATCATCATGGACCTTATAAATAAAGATATTGGGGACCTACAGACACTGGATCCTACCCAATTTGGCTTTGTTAAGGGCAGATCCTGCCTCTTAAACCTGGTTGATTTCTTTGAAACAGTCACCAAGGCCATTGACGAGGGGAAGGTGGTCCACACAGCCTACCTGGACCTCACAAAAGCCTTCGATACAATACCCCACTTGGGCATTATAGAGAAGCTCACCAACTTAAATATAGACCCCTATGTCACTAGATGGATTACAAACTGGTTCAAGGACAGAACCCACATGGTTAGAATTGCTGGAGCCATGTCAGACTCCAAACCAGTTACAAGTGGTGTCCCACAAGGCTCAGTCCTGGGACCTCTCTTGTTCGGTATATATTTCTCGGAGGTACAGGCCAACATGGAAGGACTGTGGCTGACCAAGTTCACAGATGACTGCAAACTGGCCACCATAATCGACTCTCCAGCCGACACAAGCATCCTCCAAAAGGGCCTCATAGAAACAGACAACTGGTGCCAGAGCCATGGCCTCAAGCTAAATGCCGAAAAGTGTATAGTCATCCCCTATGGCAAAAACAAAGTGACCACAAATTACCACATAGGTGGCAATCCATTAAGTACAGAAGAAGTAATTAGGGACCTGGGGACCCAAGTTGATAGCAATCTCTCATTTGACAACCACGTGGCTGAAGTGGTTAGAAAAACATTTTATATAGCCCACCTCATCATGAAGGGATTCACATCTAGATCAGGGGAGGTCATTGTGCCTCTTTACTCATCCCTCAGCAGGCCCATAATTGAGTACAATGCCCCTGTTGGGATGTACCTTACCAGACACCTGCAGCAACTGGAAAGACCCCAAAAGTACCTCACCAAGAGGATCAAAGGGCTCAAACAGATGCCATATGCTGCCCGGTTAAAGAAACTCCAGCTCTACTCAGTGGCATACTGCCTGTTCAGAGGCGATCTGTGCCTGTCCAGGTTAGGCAGTCCCTCATTGACTCTCTTCAAGAGGAATCTTGATGAGGGGATGGGAGATCATAGGTTTACCCCGGGTATCACTTCTGTGTCACTGTTAGACAGAGGCACAGTATACTAACCTCGGAAATGGGCATAGCAAAATAAATTTAAAATGGGTGGTGACAGCCAAACACATTCTGGCTGGGCTTATAAATGCCCTAGGGCAGATAGCTTAGTATGAACCTATGAACCTATGTACCTTGTTCCCCATTGGCCCTATGTGCTGTTAATCACCATGGCAATCACAATACTATGGTAGCATGTGCAAAGGTCACTTGTCAGTCACCTCTATGGTACAGTTATGGAATATGTGGGTCATGTGGCAATGTCACAGCTGCCACATGTACACAGTCAACCCTCTCCCCTACACATGGACGTACAACACATGTATGAGATGCAACCACATAGCCAAACTGGGGACTAAGCACTCTGAACCCAGTACTGGCATAACCTGTCAGGTGGCATGAAATACTACAGTGACTACAATACCAGTCTGATGTAGACCTACACTGACAGCAATCCAAACACGTGAACACACTGGGCCATTCGTGGAGCCTCAGAATAGCATCCTGCCTGAACAGCAGACACCTCTGCAGCTGGCACACAGGCATACATTAAGCCAGAACACAGCACATGCAGCACATAGCACACAAATCCTGTGTGCCAAACAGTCACAGCCTGTACGGCTAGACAACACACTTGCTACAGTTGTGTTAGGTACCTTTATTGTCCGGTACAGTGAAGTCCTGCTCACCAGGCTGGACAAAGTGAAGGTCACAGTGATATGCCCGTGGGGCACTATGGTCCACCACATAACACAAGCATACAGGTCAGTCAGAGGCATGGACACATATGACTCAGTCATTGTCCATGCCACTATGGCTGACCTGTGATGTACCTCCCTGGACTATATGATAGGGAACATGGAAGGGCTCTCTGAGCATGTGGCACAGGCTGGTATGACCCTGACCTTGGTTGGCATCATACCCTCGCCAGGAATGCTGACGTATTACTGAATGCTGATGAATTACTGTAGCTACAACACCCTAACTGAAAGGTTCCTAGCATGTAGTTACTGCATTGCTATGGAACAACTTGTTACCACTCCCACAACAGGTGAAAACATGCAGCACCTGTTCATCAACAACATGTAGACTATATGCCCCAGACCAGATGTGTATCCCTCGCTGCTAGGATGATACCATATACATCTCACACTGTATATACACATACCACATGCAGCACCCGCACAGAAGACCACAGTCATAATGTTATCCAGTGCAAATGCCATGTATTCACATGTGGCAGGCATCAGACATGGGAACTATTGAAGGTCACAGGTACATATGTGTATTTGGCACACACATACATCATCTGTGTCCATTGCCATTACTGGTTTAATCAATGTCATGCATTATTGTGAACAACAACCCACACACATGGGCATTCTGTGTGACAAAAACACATGTGGCATGTGTGGAATTCAAAGCCATAACTAACTGTGCTATGACAGTAGTGATAGACGTAGTAGCAGAGTGTGCTATTTGCATTACTGGGAGATTTGGCTTCTTCCGCTGTACTTGTAGGGTGCTGACATCATCTCTGTGTAGAGATTGGAATATGCAGCAACTGGTGTGTTGTACTGGTTGGCAAAAGGGTCAGTTCTCTCACACATGTAATTGCACACACCCTACTTCCACGCCGTAGCAGAGGGTGCTATTTGCATTACTGGGAGATTTGGCCTCTTCTGCTGTACTTGTAGGGTGCTGACATCATCTCTGTGTAGAGACTGGAATATGCAGCAGCTGGTGTGTTGTACTGGTTGGCAAAAGGGTCAGTTCTCTCACACATGTAATTGCACACACCCTACTTCCACCCGGTGCTGACATCATCTCTGTGTAGAGATTGGAATATGCAGCAGCTGGTGTGTTGTACTGGTTGGCAAAAGGGTCAGTTGTCTCACACATGCAATTGCACACATCCTACTTCCACCCCACACACACACACTTGCAAGATTCAAACCCCTATCTAACTATGTTATGACACTCAAGACAGACGCATTAGCAGCACGCGCTATTTGCATTATTGGGATGTTTCCCTTCTCCTGCTGTACTTATAGGGTGCTGACATCATCAGTGTTTAGAATGGGGAATGTGCATCCTGTCGTGTGTTCTCCTAGTTGCCAAAAGGGACATTTCCCTCACACAGAATTGCACACACACTAACCCCCCTCACCCAAACACACAGGATTCAACCCCCTGCCTAACTATGTTATGGAACACAAGACAGATGCATTAGCAGAGCATGGCTATTCGCATTACTGGAAGGTTTCCCTTCTCCTGCTGTACTTATAGGGTGCTGACATCATCAGTGTTTAGAAAGGGGACTGTGCATCCTGTCGTGTGTTCTCCTAGTTGCCAAAAGGGACATTTCTTTCACACACTAACCCCCCTCCACACACACTGAGCATTTGCAGGATTCAAACCCCTACTTAACTACGTTATGACATTCAAGATGGATGCATTAGCAGAGCTCACTATTCGCATTACTGGGAGGTTTTCCTTCTCCTGCTGTACTTAAAGGGTGCTGACATCATCAGTGTTTAGAAAGGGGAATGTGCATCCTGTAGTGTGTTTTCCCATTTGCCAAAAGGGACATTTTCCTCACACAGACTTGCACACACACCAACCCTGCTCAACCACACACTAAGCATTTGCAGGATTCAAACATCTACCTAATTATATTATGACACTTGAGGGAGATGCATTAGCAGAGCACACTATCCGAATTGCTGGGCATCTGTTCTGCACCTGCAGTATTTATAGGGTGCTGACATCATTATTTCTACAGAGGTATGTACATCTAGTACTACCTGTCAGGTGGGGGATAGCATATATATGCATTTGCAGCCACCTACTTCAGGGTCAGATATGCACATCGCACTGGCAGGTTATGTTCTATACCATGCTTCATGACCACAGGACCTGTAACACACAACACAACCAGTTCTGACCACCCCTCCCACATCCAGGACACACACTTTGCTTCCCTGTGAACAGTGCCAAGATATGCAGGTGTTCACATACACCATTCCAGTTGTTAACATCAGGTACAGGTATGTTGTGTGTGGGAACTACTCAGGCCTCTACAACATTACCCTACAGCCACTACAATTTGTGAGTCCATGTGCTATGGCAGAACCACTCACCACAGCCACAAGGGGGAATACATATTGCACCTGACCATCTGCAACATGGGTACTCATTGTTCCACACCAGAGGTAGACCACCATTGTTGATATATGACCATACCCACCTTTCCCTGGACATCCATATCCCATCCCCACCCCCAGGCAAGGTTGTCACTGCAAACAAAGTGCATTTATCAAAAGCAGACTGTACACTTGTGAAGACTGGGGTGGAAGACTTCAAAGGACCCATGCTGGGGGAGTATACAGGCCACTCTGCATAATCCTTGACAATTGCAGTCTATGAGCATGTGGAAGGTTTGCATTGATCATGCTATCCCAAATATACCCATGACTGCTCCACAACAGGACACCTGTCAGGTGTACACCAGCCATATATGAGCTGTCCAACAGACAGAGTGAGCTAATACATTGCAGAGCAGTAGCCCACAGAGGGAGGACATCTCTGAACAGTACTGGCATGACACTTCAATCCCTCATAATCATCACGACAAAGTGTTGACAGTGAAATTGTCCAGAAAATGCAGATAAGGCTCCCCTCAGTCTGTTATTGATGCCCACTTACTGTTAGAGGTCCTCAGCAACCCTCTTCCAGCACACACTAACAGCATGGATGTGGCTTAGCAAATTCAACCCCTGGGATCTCCACTGTGTCCCTGCTTGACAGAGACACAGCACACTAGCCTCACATGGTGCCTTATGTGACCTACTTTACAGTGGCACAGTAGCCTACTGTACTGGGGAGGCAGATGCCAAGCACACTCTGGCTAAGCTGTCATTCCCTAGGGCAAACAGCCTAGTGTTGACCTCTACACCCATATGTTTAATTGTCAGATGCACAATATTTGTTGCTGATAGACTGTTTGCAGGTCTTTAGTGCCATAGCATTCCCTGTTTCTATGAACAACTTGTGTATCTGTGGAAGATGTTTGAATATGGGAGGGATCCACTATATCACGTATGTCTCTGTAGTCATTTAACTGTGTGCACTGGGCAGATTGCTGTAATGTGGTTGGTTCCTGGAATAACACGTACAAATACCAGATATGTGTGGCCAACTGCTAAACTGAGATTTGGCCTAAGTGTGTGAGCATGCCCAGTTCAGGCTTCCCATGGCATGTTGTCTGACATATGTCTCATTTATCAAAGTGTGCGAGCATGCCCAGTGTGAGCTTTCCATATGTTGAACTCTGCAGCCCACCACATTTGTGGATGAGTGTGAACTTCAACAATATCTCACATTTATGGTTGTGTGTTGTGTGTCATGTTGTGTAGTTACTGTCCAACTGCTTTGTGTCTGAACACAACAGAGATTATACTCTGCCTGCAGGGTTTGCATGGGATACTTTGCATACAGTTGTCAACATCCTTTCATACTGACCTAACACTGTAGTACCGTATAGTATACTGGTTCAGTACTTTCACTGTGGTGGACAGTATCCTGGCCTTTAGTCCTATCACTGCTTTACAATTTCATAGTGAGCACAACAGCCTGGTTAGGGGCCAGTTGTGCACATCTGACCATGTTGCATTATGTTCAGATATGAACTACTTAAACCAGGCTTGTCCAACATTAGTAGTGTATTCCACAACATAGGTGTACATTGGCAAACACTAGCAATGTGCCCTAGGCCATTTCTAATGCTAGTCGGAGAGTGTGTTTGTCCTTCGACACACATTGTAAGTGGAGTTTGCCATGACATATGTCATGGGTTAGTATACTGTGCCTCCGTCTACCCGTGACATAACAGTGATACCCAGGGTAAACCTACCATCTCCCATCCACTCATCAAGATTCCTCTTGAGGAGAGTCGATGAGTGACTCTCTGGCTAACCTGTACTGGGAGTTTACTCATGAGTGGGTGTGGCTTCTGTGTTATGGATCATTCGGTACAGCTTGTCCTATGTATGTCAGTGCTGGGGTTCAGGTCTCTCATGTGCATAGCTCACTGCCATTCAGATTGTACAAGGTGCAGCATGTTCATTGATTCCAGCTTGGACATGGCTTTATACATCAGGCACAGCTTGCCTCTGGGTGGGCAGTATGGCAGTGTGTGGAGCTGCAGTTTGTTTAATCAGGCAACACATGGCATCTGTTCAAGCTCTTTGATACTCCTGGTGAGGTACTTTTGGGGACTTTACAGTTGATGGTGGTGTTTGCTGAGGTACATCCCACAGGGGCTATTGTAGTCAATTGTAACGCTGATGAAGGATGACTACAGAGCCACAATGACCTCCCCTTATCTAGATCTGACAAACTTCATGATAGGTGGGTATATGGTATGTTTCTGTAACCACTACAGCCACATGTTTGTCCAATGCAGGATATCTATCATCTTGTGTCCCCAGGTCTCTCATTACATGTTAAGTACTTAATGGGTTAACACCTATGTGGTAATTGGTGGGCACTTACTGTATATCCACAGGGGTTGACTATACCCTTTTCTGCAATTAGCTTGCTGACATGGCTATGTTACCAGTTGTCTGTTTCTATGTGGCCCTTTTGTGGGATGCTTGTGTCAGCTGGAGGGTCAGATATGGTGGCCAGTTTGTAGTCCTCTGCAAACATGTTCAGACACAGTCCTTCCATGTTGGCCTGTACCTATGGGACATATATACCAAACGAGGGAGGTCCCAGGACCAAGCCTTGTGGGATGCCAGTTATATCTGGTTTGTAGTCTGACATGGCTGCAGCATGTCTGACCATGTCAGTTCTGTCCTTGGTCTGGTTTGCAACCCCTCTACTGACATAGGGGTTTATATTTAAGCTGGTGAGCCTATCTATAATGAACACGTGGGGTACTGTATGGAAGCCTTTGCAAGGTCCAGCTATGCTGTGTGGACCACATTGCCCACATCAATGACCTTAATGACTGTTTCAAATGAGTCAAACATGTTTAAGGGGCAGGATCTGCACTTAAGAAAGCCACACTGGGTACGGTCCAGTGTCAGTAGGTCCCCAATATCTTTATGTCTGCGGTACATGCTGATCCTTTCCATAGCTGTGCAGACCAAGCTTGTCAGGATTCTGGGGTGGTAGTTTGCAGTATCCATTCAGGAAACACCTTTGTTGAGAAGGACCACTGTTGTTGTACACTGCTCTTTGGGTACATATCCTGTGGTAAGGCTGACAATGAGCAGTAGTGTGATTTGGCATTTCATTCTTCTTGGAGTCCATGTTGGACTCAGCCCAGGACACCATCTCATACCATTGCTGCTGTGTGTTTTGCTTTGTAGATGCTGGCTGTTACCTCAGCATCTGCAATGTCAGGGGGCCAGCAGTTTGCTGGGATAGATATTTTGCATTCTGGTGGGGGGGGGTTTGCACTGCACCCGTCAGGTTGTATGTTGGCAATATGTGTGTGTGTTTGGTATGTTGTTTGTAATATTTGAGTGATTCAGAGCATATCCGTGAATTCCCAACAAGGTTCCTACCATCAGTTGAGAAAGCCTTGTGATTATCCTTAGTATCCTGTACAATTTGTATCTTCATAGGTTCATAGGTTCATACTAGGCTATCCACCCTAGGGCATTTATAAGCCTAGCCAGAGTGTGTGTGTCTTTTGCCACCCCTTGCTATGTGAATATTATGGCCATTTATGATTTACTTTACTGTGCCTCTGTCTGGACATGACACTGTGAAGACCCCCAGTGTACATCTACGATCATCCATCCACTTGGCAAGATTCCTGTTGAAGAGTGTCAGTAAGGGGCTCTGCCTAACATGGAGTGGGATTCTGTTCCAGGGTGTAGGGAGCCTCTGGGTTATGTATCTGTCCCTCCAGAGCATCCTATTTCATTATGTGTTGAGGTTGATATCTCTCACTCTCACAGCTCCGATGGCTTTGGGTTTTCTGGGATAGAGCATGTCCATTACTCCTGTGTTGGACATGGCCTTGTACAACAGGCATACAACACTTCTGTGTAGGCAGTATGTGACTGCATTCAGCAGGGGTGTCTACAGCCAGGCAGCATATGACATATATTTGAGACCCTTTATTCTCTTGGTGAGGTACCTTTGAGGTCTTTCTAACTGTTGCAGGTGTCAGGTAAGGTACATCCCAAATGAGGCATTGTACTAGATTATGGGTCTGATAAGAGAACAGTATAGGGGCACAATGACCTCTGTTGACGTAGATGTGAATCCTTTCATGATACGGTGTCCAATATAGACAGTCTTCCTAACCACATTGGCAATGTGAGTGTCACATAACAGGTTACTGTCCACTTGTGTCCCTAGATCCCTGATTACTCCTTCCATACATAATGGTTTACGACCTATGTGGTAATTTGTGAGTACCTTGTTTGGTATTTGGTGGGACATTCATACTGTCCAGTGTCTTCAGGACAGCTGGGTGGGGTTCCTGTGTGTGAGAGTGTGGTCTGTAGCATGCTACAGACTGTACAGCAGTTTTGTCTATGGTTAGTTGCACATGGGTGGTCTCCGATGCTTCGTGCATTGTCAGTTACCTGGACGTATGGGTGTCTGTGCTGGATATGGATACTCCCCCTCCTTTTATGTTTTGGTCCAGGTTTTGGGGCCATAACGCATGATATGAGGTATAACCTGGTAGTACTGGTGTGCTGTCAGGAGGCTTGCAGCAGGTTTCTGTCACTGCACGGACATCGATGTTCTCCATAGTGGGGAGGGCCTCGGGAGCATGCATATTGTGGTTTACACGTCTGGCATTGGTCAGCTTTACCCTTATGTTTCTTTCCACTTATGTTTTCTAGGGTGGTGGGTTAGTCTTTTCAGCCTTGCCTACGAAAGGCTCTATGGAGGTGGCAAAAGCCTTATCCAATATCCAGACACCCAGGGGTAACAGGTGCAAGCCATCCCTGGAACAGCAGTGTGGCTTGTCAAGCATGACATCCCAAGCAGACAGACATTGGATCCCCTTGGAATGACACCAGTAATTGTGCCACTTGTTAAAGCTGATCATTCTGTGTTTGTACTGTGGCATCATTCTTGGTGAGGGTAGGATGCTGCAAACAGTCAGTGTCATACCGGCCTGGACTACATAATCGGAGAGCTCATCTATGTCTGTTTTCATGTAGTCCAGGGAGGTACATCTCAGGTCATTCATGCCAGCATGGACAATGACTGCATCATATTTCTACTTGCTTTGGGGTGACCTGCGTACTTGTGTTATGTGGCATATTGTAGCAGCCTACAGGCAGCTTACTGTACCCTTTCCCTTGTTCAGTCTGGTGAGCGGGACAGCATTGTGTCTGACTATGGAGTCACCTATTACAACTGTATCAGGCATGTTGTTTCTCCTTCTGGCCTGTGACTGTTTGGCACACCAGCTTTGTGTACTATGTGTTGCATGTGCTATGTTTGGAGGTTGTGGTTGCTTGGGTGTCTGCTTTGGAGGCCTCTGTTGGTGTGGTGTGTTTGTAATTAGGGCCTCTGGGAATGTTTTTCTGTGTTTATGTCTTTGGTTTGCAGTTGTGATAGGTCTATGTGGGACTGGGTTTGTGGTGTGTGTGGTTACCTTCTCCTCCTGACTAGTTTTGACAGTACTGAGTTAAGGGAGCTCAGCCTCCGGTTTGGATAAATGGTTGCATCTCTCACATATATTTGTATTTCTTGGGGGGAGTTGAGGGTTGTCTGTGTACTTGAGGCAGGTGTAACATTGCCTCAAGATTCACAGATTCAACTTGTTGTAGCTGGCCTTAGTGGATTGTATGTGTGGACATATTTTATTGCCATACTACTGATCAGTGATTACTTCCTTTTTTATGTTTGATCTATCATGTAGTAGCTTCCTCATTCTCTTGCATGGTTTGGTAATGGCTGGAGTCCAGCATGCCAGATGCCTGCGTGTATGGCATTGTGTCTTGTTTTTATTTGGGATTGCATAATCCAAGCATTCCTGGCAGTGTTCATGGAATGCTTGTATAACAGGTTCTGAGGTGTGGCCCATATTTTGCACCTGCACAGGGCCTTTAATGGATTCCACATCAGTTTGGAGGAGTGCAACTTTTGCTTTACACATGTTTTTCACTGTGGTTTCTGGCCAGGGACTATGGTCAGGATGTGTATATCCAGTGTGATTACTCTATGAAGTGATGACTCTGGTGAATTCTGTGACGAGAACAATGATTTTTTAGGGGAAGCCTCGTTTCCCCCACTTCGGAGATCAGAAAGGCTACAACAACACCAACAGTTGAACCAACAGATGAATCAACAGAAGAATTTTGGTCAACTGCATCAGCAGAACAATCGTGGAGCATACACGAGGGGGAGATATCAAGGACAGAGGGGATCGTGGAGGGGGAAGTATTAGACTCAAATGATATACATGCCCCTACTTTACACCATAACAGAAAAGGTGATTTTGTGGTTTATAACTATTCAGACATCACCTTTGGTAATGACATTTGCGACCTGTTATCTCGTGGCCAGACATTTGTTCCAAGTCAAAAACTGGACATAGTACAGAGTATAATCGACTTGAAAATGTTTGCAAGAAAATTGAATTTTAGTTATATGTTTAAAGATAGTGAAGAAATAGTAAAACCATTATATACCACAAGTTCTTTCAACCCGCCACTACACCCAACAATAGAAACATTCGAAAAAATGTGTGAATTGGATTTTAGATCAATCATGGGTTGTTATCACAGCTACTCAGGATATAATCTATCAAAAACAGAAAAAGATATGTTATTAGATTTAAGTAATATGGAAACAATCAGGTTTATAAAACTTGATAAGGGCGGGGGAATAGCAGTTTTTAATGTTAGCGATTATAACTCAACTATGGAAAACATTTTAAACAGTGATACATATTCAATGTGTTCTAAAAATGAAATGAATATAGCTTATAGACGAATTAAGGCCATTTTATATGACTTATTTATTGACGGGGACCTAACGGTAGATGAATTTAATTATTTAAACATAGACAATCCTAGGACACCAGCATTTTTCGGAGTTCCAAAACTTTACAAATGTATAGAACAACCGCCCTTCAGACCAATTGTTGATGCGCAGGGGTCCATCACATACCCCATAGCAAAATTTATAGATAGTACCTTGAAGAAATTAATACAGTCAGAAAAACATTTATTAAAAGATTCTTGGCATTTTTTGACAATCATGAATAATGTTGACTTCAATGAAAATGACATTTTAGTCACTATTGATGTGAAGGACCTTTATTCTACAATTCCACACAATGAGGGCGTCCATTGGTTCAATTGTTATCTGACTGGAAAAGGTTTAAGTCAAAATACAATTAATTTACATGATCAATTATTAGATATTGTTTTGAAAAGTAATTTTATATACTTTAATAAAAATATCTATCTTCAAAAAGAAGGGGTGGCAATGGGATCCCCTTGCAGTGGTTTGTACGCTAACATAGTAATGTATATGTGGGAACTTGAAAATGTTTTTTGTTCTGAATTTTTTAAGTACTGTAAATTATATTTATGCTTTTTAGATGATATTTTTATTTTATGGAAAGGAAATAAGGAATCGATCAATGATTTTATAAATTACATAAATAATACAACGTCATTCCTGAAATTTACAGTAAACTATAATGAAGAAACGATTTCTTATCTTGATGTATTATTAAAAAAGGACAAAGATAGTTTCAAATCAGAAATATTTCATAAAAAAACATACAGTAACACACTATTACATTATAGCAGCTGCCACCCGTTTACACAAAAGAAGGCTGTAATTAAGGGCCAATTTGAAGGGCGGCAAGGATGGTGAGCAAATGGGAAGATTTTCTAAATGAATGTGACTGTTTGTCTAACATGTTTCTCAAGAAAGGGTACCCAGATTATTTAGTTACTAGGGTAATGGTTGAGGTAGTAACAAAACGCGAAGATTCAGTTTATAAACCTTTGTTATGCCACACTGATGATATAGTAACAGAGTTAATACCTAACAGTGTACCTTCCAAGGTATCTAATAACCAGCAAATTGAAACAAGATGGCAAATGGCCCAAGTAGATGAAATGATTAACAACAACAATACTAATAAAAATCAGAACTATAAGAGTTCATTTATAACGAGGTACAGTCTTCATAGTAGTAGAGCAAAAAGTATTTTAGTAAAGAATTGGCAGGTCCTTATGAATGACACATCATTTCATAATGTTCTAGATGAAAGACCAACTATTATTTATAGAAAAGGCAAGAATATAAAAAACTTTTTTGAATCACAAAGGAAAATGGGGAGGGGAAGAACATTTAGATGTGGAAAGTGTAAGTTTTGTAAATATGTTTTTGAAACTTCGGAAATTTTAATATCAAATACTAAGATAGTATTGAAACACAAAGCATGCTGTTCAACTGAAAGAGTGGTGTATTGTGGTTTTTGTACAAGTTGTCCAATGTTTTACATGGGAAAGACTGAAAGGAAATTTAAGGAGAGAATAGGCGAACATGTTACAGCCATCAGGGATGGATGTGAATTCAACGCCCTGGCAAAACACATAAAAATGTATCCTGAACATTCTTTCAAATTTGTAGTATTGGATGTAATAACACCAAATGTGAGGGGTGGAAAATGGCAGCCTGTGTTGGAAAAATCAGAATTGGAATGGCAATTAAGATTAAATTCTAATAATTGGCCGGGAATGAACAATTATATTTCTATCAGTAGTATTTTAAAATTAAAATCATTATCACAGTAAAAATTATACATATTTATGTTAAAAATATTTTATAAAAAATAAAAAATATTATAAAAATTATATAGATATAAAAATTTTTTTATAAAACATTTATTTATTTATTAATTTATATTTTATCCCCGGGATTCATGAAGCTCGGCGCAAGGCCGGCGTAAGGTCTGCGCCGGCGGTGCAGTGAATAGCCGGCGTAGTAGCGCCATATGCATATTAATGAGAGTGCACCGTAACCACAGACACGTGCGTAGTGTACGTGAGCGAGCCCAAGTAGGATGCGTCAGTAGGCGTGTCTAAGCAGGCAGGCGAAGAGCAACCTAAAGTGCTGGCTGCCATAGTCCGCCCAGAATAGAAATGGCTGCAGCCATGGCCCGTGCAGAATCAAATGTACGCAGAATATGCAACAAAGTACCCGTCCCAACTAAACAGAGGAGCAAATAAAACCCACGCAGCTCGAACTGTACCTGTCCAAGGAACAAAGGATACGCGTAATACCGTGTCCGTCCCGTAATGTACTGTGAGTGTGCATACTCAGAGAAGGTGTACAGCAGCATGTCAGCGCGCCGCCCCCACATAGGAGTAGCGACTAAGGTCACCAACCGTCCCACTTTGCGAGGGTCAGTCCCTCTATGGGCATTCGTGTCCCTAAAAAAAGTATTAAAAATGGGAAATGTGCTAAGATTGTAGGATATAATGATATCCCGTATTTAATGTAATGGTAGCCTGAATCGATTATTTACGTAACTGAAATACCTAAATGTCACAAGAAACAGAATAAGCAACCAAACTGCCACAACAATAAGCTCTTATTTAGGCAAATAAGTGAAGTTCTATGCTATATAGTGACCGTGTGTATGTGTCGGCCTGTGAAGTCAGATGTGGCTCCCGGAAATATCCCACCCTGGCAACTGGAAAAGGTGGCCACCCCAGTAGCGACATGGGCATGGTCAGCAGGGTTACCAGCTGTCCCAATGTGCCATGGACAGTCCCTCATTGGACAGTTGTGTCCCTGCAAAATTCGAAGAAATGGAAAATGACAGGAGATCCCGTGCCAAAAATATTCCCGCAATATACATGTAATAGTAGCATAAAACATATAATTCGTATATGAAACACATACATGGCATAAGAAACTGAATAAGGACCGCAAATGCTAACAGAATAAGCGTATAGTATGGCAAACAAGTGAAGTTCTGTCAAGTGCACTTGCCGTGGGTATGTGTTGTCCTGCAAAATCGGAAGTGTCCACAAAACATGTCCCACTATGGGCATTGCAAAAGGTGCCAACTAGAATGGCCACAAGCAGTAGTGAGAGGACATAGCCGGGTAGCTGTGTTGACATAACAGGAAGGAATCAAGATATCTTAAACACAGGAAAACATGTGCATAGCAACATATCCCACACCCAGCAACGTCTCTGTCATATACACTGGATGGCATATGTTGAAGTGTAATATCCAGAAGCAGAACGCATGCATTCCAATGTAATACACAATAGCCTCATTGTAGCATGTCAGTCCCACCCATGTACACCTGTGCACCCAAACCTGCTAGCATCCGTGTGCAGCTATACACCTACACACAATGTGCATACCTGAAATGTGGTAATATGTTTGTGTTAGGCTATGCCACGCGGGCAAATACGTACCCCACATGTCATCAACCCACCTCAGGTACAGATATGGAAATGGCTGCATGTGAATGTGTCTGCAGAATGTGTACATCCCGCATGTGGTATGTACCCATCCAAACCATATAGGTTTGCATACAACACGGTGCACATAACTGTACACATGTGGACAAGTCGGGTTGTTGAACCACTGCATCGATGATTAGCCATGCAGAGAAGTCGATCACATATAGCGGAACACGTGCCTACCAAACAGGATGTCCTAACAGGGTGCTACAGGCAAAGAAGGGGAATGTGGGACATCAAATGTGGAGAGTAGCATTGCTGGATGGCCAAATACACACGGTCAAGGTAAAGGACGGAACCACATGCATATGTGCGGATGGATGTTGTTCGAAAAATATATATAGAAACACATATGAAGTGCTAGTTTACACTCGAAATACTACATAATGCATTGAATTGTACAGTACAATATGGCAGTAGAACTGATCCTGCATGTAATTGGTGAAGCTAAGCTGTAGTGTGATGGAATTCTGACCCTGGCAGTAACCACTACTGCAGGCTCATGTCTCTCACCATTAATTATCTGCTGGGTTACAGAACAATAAATGTATGTACATGCATAACATCACCCCTTCCCCTGAGGAGGATGGCCTTGTGAGCTCTATCGAAGATAAGAGTACAACTCCTTACCAGAGAGACAAAGCAACGTATTAAGAAATTAACTGACTACTGTATCGGAACAGTCCAGGGTCCTTGAAACAGCTACAATCACAGAAGGACACTGTAATTGACCAGGTGCCTTGCAAGGCTGTGTTATTCCCATGGGAAAACATCTTAAAAGCACAACCCCAGCACCCACGTATGTATAGACTATTGCGGACCATAGTGATGGAAATGCCCTGTGACCGACCACGTCAGTAAGGTGGGCAGAAGCTGATTGTAAACATTATATAAAGAAATTGCTTACTGTATAGAGTCAGAAAAAACTCTCATACTTGGACTGTATATTATTTTGCCTGCCTGTGTACACTACTAAAACTTTGTGAACCCGAGCCTCCTGTGTGATTGACTGTCACGTAGAAAAGCCTACTGATAACTACAGTCTGGTTCTAACAACTTATTTGACATTGTAATCCTTGTAACCGGAATTCCCTTGGTAAGCTACAGGTCAGAGTGCATGGGTGGTTAGACATCTACGCAGGAGAATTTGCCTAAATGGTTCTTCATGAATGTAAAGACCTCCGACTGAATTGTTGTGTGTAAAGAGGCTGTCCACTGTCTGATCTGTGGCTGAAAAGCGGAAAACTGGATCCCAAGAAGAAAACGTGCAGCCTTAAACAGGAGGCTCAGGTAAGGAGTGTTTGCCTCTTTGTCTCTATTGTAGATCAGGGACCAGACTACATTGTGCTTCTGTTAACAGTTGTGATAGCGGGTCGAAGACCAATCCAAATAGTGTTAAATCTGGACATAGGTCAGGGGAACACACAGCAGAGTAAATAGTCATTGTAGACACTACAGTGGATACAGGGAAGGAGATACCACATTAGTGCGAGAGAAGGGTACGTAGCAGTCGTGTAGAGGATATGGGAGGGTAGTGAACAAACAGATCATGTGAACCACGTTCGACGGGTGACGTGAAGTATATGCAATCGCAGAGAGCACATAATGTGAGATATTCAGTAAAATGGGGTAATAAATATGACATTGATGGTATATTAGACAAAAGATCATTACAGAAACATTGCAATCCCTGAAAATGTGCTGCACATGTTCCAGGGTAAACACCTGTCCCACCCTGTGAACAGTCCCCCTTTGGCCACTTGTGTCCCGCAAACAAACCGAACAAATGGCAAATGTCCTGATATCTCAGGACAAAGATTTCCCAGATATCTTTTCAAATGGTAGCATAAAACAGTGATGTTGTATCTGGAACAACAAAATATCATAATAAACAGAATAAGCAACTGAAATGCTACAACAATTGGTAGCTCTCCTGGCAAAAAGTGAAATCCCGTCCTATGTACTGGCCGTGGGTATGCATTTCCCTTGCAAATTACATGTTCCGAACACTAATGTCCCACATTGTGCATTTGAAAAGGTGGCAGCCCTAA
>NC_056728.1:901744636-901874636 GCF_019279795.1 Protopterus annectens
ACCTGACTTTGACAGCCTTATGCTACTCCTCGGTCATGTTTGGGTAAATGTAAACCGCTTTTTTTGGTTTACATTGCCGTGCCCCCCGCTTACGCCTCGCGCCACTGTGGATCGCTATTTCCCTTCATTTGCATGGTGCAATACCGCACACAGTGTGTTTTGCATACCTACGCCGGGGGCGGAGCAGGTCCGGCGCACGCCGGTAGTGCATGTGGAATTGATTCATATCTGAATCGCTCAGCAGCCATATTTGGCGTTATAATGCCAACGCTATGCGGGCGCCTGGCGCAAGGTTCATGAATCCCGGGGTATATCTTTATATATTTTTATAGTATTTATATATTCATATATATTTAATATAGACAACTAATATACCATATAATAAATTCATTTATTTATCTACAACACCATTTGGATATTTAACAAGGCTATGCTCATATATTTATGTTAAAAATGTTACAAATTTTAAAACACATATATAAAAAAATGAAGATGGTCTATTTTAGTTTAATTTATTTTAATTTATTTATCTACAATATTTTATGATACTTCATTCAATATACAATCAATTTTAATCAATTTTCATTAGGTCCCACTATCATAGTTTTCTGGTCATCAATTCATTATGTAGTTACATTCATATAGTCATTTATACATCATAAAATATAAGTATATATAAAAAATATAGTTACAGTTTCACAACATATAACTTGAAAACAGTATAAGCCACATCTGTCGTGAAAATTAACTTTTTTGTCACCATTTCAGGTTTGGTGATGTTTAACGAGTAGATATCAGGGTTGAATTAATGTATACTCTATATAAATTAACGCAAACGTACTACACATTCTGTCATTTAACAGTGCACGAAGAACACTTAAAAATATTGTATGAAAAGTATGATAAATTTGATAAACTGTCAGTTCAATTTATACAGGGCAACAACATTGTTTCTCAACATATAGGGGAAGGCACGTTTGTTATATCTGTATTTTATATTTGTATTTGTATTCTATACTTACATTTTATATCTCACATATATTTGCATTTACTCTATTTTATCAAATTACTGTTTAAGCGCATAAGCTTAACATATTGCTTTAAAAGGAAACGTAACCTAAATTGATTAATTAACATGTTACGTTTATATATATGATAAGAAAACGGTTTGGCAACTGTTTGAAAAAGTTTGGCAGAGGCCAAACGAAAGCGCTCACGTATTTTGTATTGTATTTTATGTTTTATAATAACAGTATTAAAATTTTGAAGATTCGTTCAGCGTTGGTGGATTAATTCCGAGGTTCCAGCCCCATTGTGCTGTGCTCTTTGGTTTCTGAAGTTTTGGTTTTTGAGATTTACGTGATTACTCTATGGTCTGGTCTTACCAGTGAGGGATACACTTCTCATCTTGCCATCCAGTACCCATGTTGCTGACTATCACATCCAGTATGCTTACCCCTCTTGTGGGAGTGGTACATTGTTCCTGGGCATTTTGGTTTATGGATTCTAGGAAATTTTCTCCTACAGTGTTGGAGCTAGTATAATGCTCCCAGTCTATGTCTGGGTATTTTCAGTCACCCAATATTATGTGGTTTGGAGGGCTTGATATATTCATGTATTCCAACATAGGCCAGGTGCAGTTCCTGGTGTTAGGAAGGTAGTCTGTAGCAGGCTATAAACTGGGAGGCAGTTTTAGCCACTGTTACTTGACCATGGCTAGTCCATGCTGCTTCTTGTTGTGGTGCCAACATGGGGGTGTGGTTATCATTGACAATTATTGCTAGTCACCCTCCTTTTGTAGCTTGTTCCATGTTTTGAGGCTGTACAGCACAATATGAGGTGTAACCTGGTAGTGTTAGGGTGCTCTTGTGAGCCTTGACCCAGTTTTCTGTTACAGGACAGATATCAACATTCTCCATACTGGGTGAGTTTAGACTGCATGCATCTTGCTGTTTAGACTTCTGGCATTGGGTAGCATTACATCTAGGTTCTTATCCCTTGTGATACCTATGGGGGTGGGTTTGTGTTTTGAGCCTTACCTATTCAGGGCACGCTCTGGGTAACAACAGCCTTTGCCAGTATCCATAAGGCCTGGACTGATAGGTGCACACCACCCCTAGCAGGTGGAGCATCATGTCATGCTCAGCATGTCATCCCAGGCTGGCACACATTGGATCCCCTTTGACTAACTGCAATACTTCAGCCAATTATGGCAATTGATCATCTCATCGTCATATTGTGGCATCATGCTTGGTGAGGGTAGGATGTTAGTCAGGGTCCTCAAGTGTGCATATACTACATGGTGTTACATTGCTTAACACATGGCATTCATGCCTCAGGTGGTGCTGCAGGGCTGTCTCTGTCGGATGCACATATTACACTCCCTGTACGTTTGAGAGCAGGTTATGTCATTTTAGGCATCCATGTTATTATATGAGTGAGTCAGAGAGGGGTATCATTCCCAGGATTCCTACTGAGCCAGTGTATGTGCTATGCGTTGCCTCTTTGCCAAGGCCAGGGCATACTGGGCACGTCTCCTTCTGCCTACTGGGGCAGGCTCAGGTTGTTCCTCCTCCGAGTCACGCTCTGCCTGTGATGGCCTTGGCAATGGTGGGGGGCTGTTTGGCCCGGCCCTATGCTGGTCCTGCTGCAGCTGTTTTTGCAAGATCATATTATGTAGCATAGCACATACCATGACAATTTGGGTACATTTAGTTGGTGAGTACTGCAAGGCTCCACCAGATGTGTCCGGACACTGGAACCGTGACTTGAGCAGCCCAAACACACGCTCTATTACATTAAGTGTTTGTGCGTGTGCCTCATTATGGCATTCCTGTTCAGGTGTGTGTGTGTTTCTGATGGGTGTCATCAGCCACGGCTCCAGTGCATAACCTGCATCCCCCACTAGGTGTCCATGTGGGATGTCCCCATTGGCAAATGTCTGGTACAGCTGCGTGAAATGCCAGATATGGGAATCATGGTAGCTCCCAGGGCAGCCAGCACACACATTCATTATTATGCCCTGGGCATCACACACGACCTGGCAGTTGATGGAGGGGAAGCCCTTGCGGTTAATGTAGGCCCTACCCCGCTCACCGGCTGGTGCTTTGATGCGTATGTGCGTGCAGTCTATTGCACCCACTACCTCAGGGTATTCTGCTATTTGCTGGAAGAGACACATATTGCTGGCCAATACCTCACGGGCATTGGGGAAATATACATGATCACCGACATGTGCTGACATG
Source organism: Protopterus annectens (assembly GCF_019279795.1). Lineage (NCBI taxonomy): Eukaryota > Metazoa > Chordata > Ceratodontiformes > Protopteridae > Protopterus > Protopterus annectens. The sequence continues at coordinate 901,747,882 of NC_056728.1, forward strand.
GCATTCAGGAACTGGTGCAGTACCCTGGAGGCTGATGCCTGTGATATCCCCATCATATCACCATTTGGTCTCTGGAAGGTACATGTTGGTAGTATTCTTATGCCAACACATACCTTGGTTTCCACTGGGATGGGTTCCCCTCTGTTGTTTCTGTGTGTGAGGCGTGGCCTGCACAGCTCGACAATTTGCTGCAGGAGGTCTCTGTCCACTCTATAGTGCTCTACTATCTCCAGCTCATGTAACCTGTGGTAGGTGACCCTGGGCCTGTACACTCTTCTCTGTCTCCTCACTGTGAGTTGTCTGGCACCATCTGCATTGTCACCACCCTCAGTAAGTAGCCTATGTCTCCTTATGACAGCTATGGCAGCCCCTAACATTTCTGCTCTGAGTTCAGCTTTTTCAGTTTTCACTTCTAATAGCTTACTCCTGTCTTGCAGTGTCTCTTGAGAGAAACATCCTGCACTGCTGTTTGCAGAGTTTTAAGTGCTTGGCTGAGCTACTATTCTGCCTGTGTAATTGCCTGCTTCTAATTGTTTTCACCTGCTAGCTCCAGCAGTATTCCCTGCTAGCTTCCTACTAATTCTGTTGCTTCCTTTTTCCTTTCTTTTTCCTCAGGGGGGGAGCAACGTGCATACCAGCAGAAACACGCTCACAGTGGCTTACACATGTGCACACATGCTTACATGGTTTACAATCATCTTATTCGGGTTACAATGCGAGCACACCAGCGCAAACAGTCTTATAAGTCTCTGCCAACAGGCTTCCACATGCTCAGTCTGCCTTACACGTGCGCACACTGCCCTACTCGCACCTCATGGTGCACACACGTGCGCATGCACGCCCAGCAAGAAACTTTGGTGTAAACAACAGTGTACACCTTCCATTTCTTGACTTTCCCATGCTTATCCTGTGGCACTCCTCTTTCCATGATATGTGTCTGACATCTGTCATGTAACACTGACCTCCAATGAACTGCATTTCTTTCTACCATTCCCCCCTGTGATGTCACCTATCTCCTACTCTATTCGTCCCCCTTATGCATCTCTTACACTACTCAGAATGTGCTCATTTGCTATGTGACAGTGGAATTCAGTATCCTAACACTCATTTACATCAGATTGCCTACTAATGCTTAGTTACATGTCTTAGACTCAGCTTCCCCCCTTAGGAACCACTAAACGGTGGCCATGTTGTTTTTGGTCTGCTGGTCCCTGCATTGTAAATCCATGTATTGCATAAAACCCACATTTGTGGGTTTATAACCTTCATTTTTATGTTTTATACAGCGCAGCCCGTTTGTGCGGGGCTGCGCTGCGTTTAAACATCGGCGATCGCCGGAAAAAAAATTATTTATTTTTCATATTTGCATCGGGGTATCTTGCCAATGGCCACATATTTGGCCATTGGCATGCTGCCTGACACATATGCACCCTTTATTTGGAGCTGACATGGCTCCGTTGTGGTTTTTGCAGAAACGTACTCAGTTGTCAACTGAGTACATTTCTGCAGCTAAAACGGCTCTTACACGGGCTGCTTTGGGCTTCATGGATCACTAATCTACCTCATTTGCATGCCTTTGGGCTGCAAGTGAGGTGATTAACATATCCACGCCCACTCCATGTAAGAGACGTTTTAGCTGGTCTCTTACACGGACTTTAGGGCTGTTCCTGGATCGCGAAGGCTGCATGGAGTCTTACAGTACTCCTAGACTCCGTGCAAGCCTTCGTGAATCCTGCCCTAAGTTTTATAACAATATTTGTGTTTGTTCCTTTTTGTAGTCTCCCTATTCTTTTGCTTTATAAAAAGTTTCATAAAATTTCCAAAATATCTGAATATCTCTTTAAGATCTCTAATTATTTTTCTGTCATAGACTCACTAAGTTTGGCTATAACTATTTCTATGTTATGTTGCCTAAGTCATTGTGCTAAAAGTTTTTGTGTTCTAGAGTTGTTACCAAAAAAAGCTGTTTAACAGCAACCCTTATAAACTCATGCATGCTATCCAAATACCCCTTTATTTTCAGTTTAGCACTCTGCAGTTGCTCTTGTTTGTATTGTGCGAGATTCCCATTATTTTTATAGCGCTTCTCCTCTAAATGATTTCAAATACTTTTTTCTCATCTTCTTTGTTTCCCTCTCTGTATTTCTACCATATTTTAAACTTCATCTTGATTTTATCCCGCTCACAGTTTATCTATTCTGAAGTAATTTCATACCTCTCAACTGTACAGATTTTCTCAGAATGTCCAGATTTTTGCCTCAGAATTTCAGTCTGCTCCTCATAAAATTTGAGGTTTTCTGGAAAATCACTGGAATAATCTGACTAATGAAATCACTAACTAATAACACACATTTTAGTTTCAGACTTCATATCCTGTAGGAAATGCATTTTAACACAAATTCTTTTATGCTAGCTTTCTAAGTTTATAATATCGATATTTAAAATCTGTCCCTATTATTGGGCTGTTGTTCCACCCCCCCCCCCGCCACATCATGTAAGGCTTTGTCCATATTTCTTGGGCTAAGAGCTTGAGAGGTATGTTTATGTTACCTAATAACTCTTAAATCATATCCACCACTTGTTCTTTAAATTCCTTTCTTTAACAGTTACGTAAAAAAGTGCCACTGTGTCATCTTTACTTTATTATCATAATCTCATTTAGTTATTGAATGGATCTCAAAACATTCAATCAAATATACATGATCCACTGAATTATAATGTCTATCCAAACTAGTCCAATTATTATATCTTTGGGAGTAATACATACATGTTCTCTGACTTCCTGTTACTAATTTCTCATCTTCCATACCAAATATTCCCATATTATTCTTCAAAAATCTGCCCTCTTTTGGTAAGCTTTTTTACCTGAAGTCCCCCAAATTTATTCTCACAATTGTAAATGAGGTTCCAGTCTCTATCTATAAATGATATTCCCACATGAAATTATATTATTTCTTCAAAAAATTCTAGTAATCTCCATAATAGTTGTAGATTTGGATGGAATATTAATATATGCCAGCATAATCCTCCTCCCCTACCGGTAATCCCTTATTACAATAGAAGTATTATTATTATTATCTTTTTCCCACTTCTATAACTATTGGATCTCCTCTTCTAATCAGCATTATTAATACCCTTCTCCTTTGTCCCTGGTACTCTGCTGAATGTCTGTCCTGAAATTCTTTTATTGTTAAATTCACATGTTCATTTTTATCCATATGTGTCACCTGTAACATTGCAACTTTTAACCTACACTTCTTAATATAATTCAATACTTTTTGCTTTTTGTATATATCTGCAAGGCTAAATATGTTGTGTGTAGTCATTCTGGCAAAATGCTATTATTTGCACATATTATACCCAACAGTTCTTTTGAGTATTTGTTTCCAACATGCATCTTACACGGGCACACTAATGCTTGGTAGGTTGATTTTGCATGTCGTTACTTCTGGTCTTTTCTATTTGAATTCCATGTTTCTGCACAATGTTTGCTTTCATAAAAAAAAAATCAAAAACACACACAAAAAATAAATATATTTTTAGCTCTAACCCTTTTAACTCACAGGAAACTTTAAAACTACATATACTTTCCGAAAAGAAAGTTTGCTCTTTCATATATGGCAGGCACCATTTTTAAAACTACAGCCACCCTGCTATTAGCCCCATGAAGAGCTCAGTGTCTTTCCAGTAAATGTTTTAAAACTCTGTATGCTTATTTATGTTGAATTGTGTTCCTCATACATCTAATATGATTTATGCTGTATTACCGGAGGTTACTATGGCATGCTAGCTTGTGTTTGTCTGCAACAAGTTGTTTAGCATATTAGAATGTGCTATTTGCATAATTGCACCTTGTTAACTAATAGTATTCCTGTACATGTGTTGTGCGTAGACAGCTCGTACTGGTGTCTAATTATATCTATATAATTGTGGTATAAGTAGTGCATACAATCACATTACAAACCCAGGACACAGTGCTGCTTATTATATTTTTATCTGTGACTGCATACCTGTCAGCTGAGGTCCATTCTCACAAATGTGTTATCCAACTGGCTCAGTATCTGCATATACTAGTAGCTGATTCAAGATATATTTTCCTGTATGCAGTAGCTATTTGCACAGCTTGTTTGGTAGTCTTTCTAATGTATCTTTACCATCTCAAAAGTGCTTACTCCTCTCTGTACTCTTATTTTCTAGACCTAAAACCACTCTAAGTTGTTGTGTCTTTTGGCTTTTCCCGGTTAGGGGTCACCACAGCGGAACTCCGGTCCGCTAATGATTGGCAGTAGATTTTTACGTGCCAAGTTGCCAGCCCAGATGCACAACCTTCAACAAAGGTACGCCCATTCATGCAAGTCTTCACACAGAAGACGCTTTAGCTGAGAATCGAACAGGATGTCTTACTGTGAGGCGACAATGCTACCGCAGCACCACCACCTAAAACCACTCTAAGTAATCAGCTGAAATAACACCTTTATCTTTAACCCAACTGGTGGATACATTGCTATATAAAAAGCGCAGTCCAGGTCTGAACTGCCTGCAAACATAAATAGCTAAATTTAACTTTGTGTATGTGTCTACCTGTTTGAGCTAATATTCATTATCCCCTGAAGAGCACTCTGTTTTGGCTTGTAAGCAGCCCCCCACCGTCACTCCCACTCACCTTCCATTTCTCTTTTATTCCCTTCTGTTAACAAATAGTTAATAATAACTGATCAAATACTGTGTGTGTGTTTAATTTAATTGAGAGTACAGTAGCCTACAAATACAAGGTTATGCTGTTTTCCACCTGATAAATGGTTAAGAAATGACTTACAGCTTCACAGCACTTCTTGGTCAATTTTGATTGTTTTTCTTACACACAAACTTGCCTTTGCTTAGATCTTGGCTCATCCTGCTCCATTTGCCCTCGCTATGCTCGGGCTCACTCCGCTCCCCTTCCTGACCCCATATCCCACCCACTCCCTGATACCTATAATTTAAACTTAACCAAACCACACCCACCAGACTTCAAATCACCCAATCTGCTATAATAATTACAACTAACCCCTCCCATTACAAATTACTACCTATCTACAATACATTTGCACATGCACATAAAAGTGACTACCCAATAGAAACATACCCGGTAAACATCCCAGACATTTCATACATAACTCCTAACCTTGAATACTTGACATTGTAATATACCAATATCTTAACAAACAAGAATTTATCTTCCCTCAATACTGATCATTTTTCAAAATAATTTATCAAACACAAATACTATCATGTTTGTACATGGTCTTGTATTAACTTTATTCCTCACGATTACAGCTAACCTCACCACTTACCATTTCCAACTAGACAATCTGTATATAAAGCAAGCAACAGCATCTAATAACCCTACCCTAACAACAACTAATAGCTTTTATGTGTCCCCATCATTGTTTATAACCACACTCACAGACCTGAAACAACACCAAATATTCTTTACAAATGAAAGCCTCCATAATATTTCCTTTAAAACCCACAAAAAACTATTCAAACTTTTTCAGGTGCTCAGTCACATAGCAGCCAAACTTATGCTTAGTGGTGATATCCACCCAAACCTAGGCCCCAACACATGATTTCATTAAACTCCCCAATGCAAATCAAACTACCTACTCCACATAAAAGTTCTGAAATACTACTACTAAGCCTAAATCTTAGAAGTATGCTCAATAAAATTCACAAACTCTATGCGACTCTCTCCCTTTACAACCCAGACATTACCTTCCTTAATGAAACCTGGTTTAAACCACATATACCAGACTCTACCTGGTTACAATATTCTAAGAGCTGATAGAATAGAATAAAAAGGGAGGTGGTGTAGCAATTCTCTTTAAGAATACGCTCTACTTACAACTTATAAATGTAAGTATTACTAACATTAATAATGCAGAGGTACTCATAACCAGATTACAACTAAACCAGAACAAACATATGTATATAATAGCCATCTACATCCCTCCAGAAAACAATTCCAGTAGAGTCAAAATCATTCTCTAAAATGTCACAAAAGCCATATCACAGGAAACCATTATTGCAGGAGACCTTAACATAGACTGGATGACATGTAATTCTGACAGTCCTCATAACTACCTAAACCTCCATGATTTCACTCAAATGATTGCTCGCCGAACTAGAATTGACAAAAAAACAGATAAACAATATATTTTTGACTGGTTCTTAACTAATAAACCCCAGTATTACCAAATAGCAGGGTGTCTCCCAGATCACTTAAGCACAACTTTGGAACCTACTTACTGAGAAATCACAGTAACCCTACTAAACTAATCAACTTACACCAAGTTCATAATAAAAAAAAATGTTAACTTACAGAGTCTACTTAATATTCTTGAAAAAATAAACTGGACTCCTCTTAAGCAACTGCCCTTACATGCTGCTGTGCAACAGTTCAATGACACCTTCCTTACTATTCTAAACAGACTTGCACCTCCAAGAATAGTTTGAGTCAAAGCCAACTAAACACCACGGTTAACCCATGAGACTTGTACCCTCCTAAAACAAAGGGACAAAGCATGGCAAACTTGGGGTAAAAATAAATCCCTCCAAAATCATTTAATTTATAAGCAACTTAGAAACAGTGTCAAACCTTAAATTAAACTAGACAAACAACACTACTATTCTAATTTACAATGGAAATACAGAATGAATCCACAAAATGTCTGGAATACACTCAATAACATATTTCATCCTGGCCAAACCACAATTCCCCCTCTGCAACTTACCTGACAACACAAAAAATATTGCTGAACAATTTAACATATTTTTCACTGAAAGTGTTTTAGCACTGACTAAGAATAGCATGTCTTCCACAATGCCAGCACCCAACAATCCAAGCAATTTTGTAGATGCATTTTCATTTCAGACAGTCCCAAAACAAACTATTGCAAAACTATTAAAGAAGTCGAAACCCACTTCACTGGCAGCAGATAACTTGCCAGCAGAATAGCTAAAATTAACAGCAGCTGTTATTGCCTTCCCTGTGTCAATACTTATAAACCGCTCTGTAACAGAAAAGTATGTTCCAGCTATTTGGAAAATTGCATATATTACACAAAGGAGGCTATTCAACAGAACTAACAAACTACTGGTCCATTGCTATACTTTCTCCACTTTCTAAAATTCTGGAAAGATGTATCCACTTTCAACTTCCTAAACACCTTCTAAACAATAATCTCCTCTCATCGTCACAGCATTGATTCCGACTATATCATAGCACTACTACAGCTCTTCTTAGTTTCACTAATACTATAAATAAATTCAGAGATGATGGCAAAATAGTGTCTTCAGTCTTTTTGGACATGTCTAAAGCATTCAATACAGTTTCCCATCCTAAGTTACTGTCCACGTCTGAATAAGCTTAATACCAACCCTGATGCTGTTAACTGATTTCAAATTTGTCTATCTAGATGCCAGCAAGCTGTGAAATGGAAGCAAGATCTATTCCCACTCCTTACTGTAACACTTGAAGTCCCTCAGGGTTCAATCATAGGGCGCCTCCTCTTCAGCATATTCATAAATGATCTTAATATTGCCTCCCATCAAGCATTTCTCACACAATATGCAGATGATTCAAACCTCATATGTGAGCATTTACAATAACTCAACTTCTTACAGTCACACAAAAAGCCTTCTCTGATATTGAAGCATGGATAGCAAACTCACAACTCATTCTCAACCCTAATAAAACTAAACTTCTGATCTTTCATCCATCTAAACCTACTAACCTCCCAGCTAACTTTTATATCACTGCCAGTAATAATACTAGGATTTTCCCAGATTCCCAAACAAAACTATTAGGTGTCATAATCGACAACAGACTAAAATTTGACATACACATTTCTAACACAATCTAAAATGTTCACAAGAAAATGGGAACAATGTATAGAAACAAAACATTCTTAACAGATGCTGCAAGAATAGCCATATCTAGAACACACCTTCTCTTCTCACTCTTATATGCATCCCCCATGCTTACCAACCTCAAAAAGTCAGAACTAAGTAAATTAGAATCTTGTTACAATAAGACTGCCAAATTTGCAACAGATTCTACCCATTCAACCCATCATTGTCAATGCCTCAAAAATCTTTCTTGGTTGGAACTATCTCATGCTATGAACTATAACCAATTAATAATGGCTCACAAAATAATGCACAATCCTGACAAAGTACCTTCCCTAAAAAAATCTTCTACAACCATATTCTAACAGTCGTAATCTTCGATCATCTAACAAAGACTTACTCCAAGTAACCAAAGTATCGAATACAGAAGGCAACTCTCTTTACTCTAACTTTGTTCCCAGAAATTGGAATACCCTTCCACATAATATTAGATCCATGAGTAATCTTAATCATGTAAAAATATCTCTTAAAAGACACGGGGCCAGATTCAGGAAGGCTTACACGGAGTTCAAGAGTAGTGTAAGCCTCCGTGTAAGCCTCCTGATTCAGGAACAGCCCAAATCTCCGTGTAAGAGACAGCTAACACGTCTCTTACACGGACTGGGCGTGGAAATGCTCAATACCTCATTTGCAGCTCAAAGATATGCAAATGAGGTATCTGAGTGATCCACGAAGCAGAAACCAGTCTGTGTAATGGATGTGTTAGCTGCAGAAATGTACTCAGCTGACAACTGAGTACATTTCTGCAAAATTAAAAACGGAGCTATGTCAGCTCCAAATAAAGGGTGCATATGTTTCATTAAGCATGCCAATGGCCAAATATGTGGCCATTGGCATGAAAAACTGTTGCAAAAATAAGTTATATAACTTTTTTTTTCACGGGATTTTTGTTTAACTGCAGCACACCAGCAAACGGGTGCGCTACCTAAAACTAAAAACCGAAGCTTATAAGCCCACAATTGTGTGATTAATGTATTACATGGAATGTCAATGGAGGGACTTGCAGACCAAAAACAATATGGCCTCCGTTTAGTGGTTGTCAAGGGGGGGAAGCTCCGTGTAAGACATGTAACTAGTCATTACTAGACAATCCTATGTAAATGAGGGTTACAATACTGAATCACACTGCCACATAGGTAATGAGCACTTTCTGAGTAGTGTAAGAGTTAGAGAAGGGGGAGGAACAGAGTAAGAGGTAGGTGACATCATGGTGGGGAAGCATAGTAATAAATGTACCAGATTGGAGGGCAATGTAAGGTAACAGATGACAGACAGACATCAGGGAGGGAGGTGTGTCCCAACAGAACACTAGGAAAGTCAAGAAATTGAGGGTATACGCTATCCCTACACTCAAAGTTTCTTGAAATACGTGCATGCGCGCGTGTGCGCACGTGTAAGGCAGGTTCAACATGTGGGAGCGTGTTGCAAACTGTTTGCAATGGTTTGCGCGGGCGTGCACGTGTTTAAGGCAGTGTGCGCATGTTTTAACATGAATCAGCCAAGCTCACACCATGTAAGGATGTGTGCGCACGTGTAACACCGTGTAGGGATGTGTGCGCGCGTTTAAGTGACTGTGAGCGTGTTTAAGCTGGTGTGCACATTGCTCCCCCTCAGGAAACAGAGAGGAAACAGGAAACAACTAAAATACAGGGAAACTGCCAGAAGATACTGCTGGAGTTAATTGGTGGAAACAATTAGAAGCAGGCAATTACACAGGCAGACTAGAAGCCCAACCCAGCACTTAAAACACAGCAAAGAGCAGTGCAGGCTGTTTCTCACAAGAGACACTGCCAGAAACTAAGCTATCAGAATTGAAAACTGAAAAAAGCTGAACTCAGAGCAGAAATGCTAGGGGCTGCCATAGCTATTATAATCAGGCATAGGCGAATTGCTGAGGGTGGTGACAATGCAGATGCTGACAGACAACCCAGAGTGAGGAGAAGGAGAAGAGTATACAGGCCCAGGGTCACCTACCATGGGTTACATGAGCTGGAGATAGTAGAGCTACAGAGTGGACAGAGACCTTCTGCAGCAGATTGTTGAGCTGTGCAGGCCACATCTCACACACAGAACCAACAGAGGGGAACCCATCCCAGTGGAAACCAAGGTATGTGTTGGCCTAAGAATACTAGCAACAGGTACCTTCCAGAGACCAACTGGTGAAATGATGGTGATATCACAGGCATCAGCCTCCAGAGTACTGCACCAGTTCCTGGATGCCATGTCAGCACATGTCAGTGATCATATATATGTCCCTAATGACCGTGAGGTTGTGGCCAGCAATATGCGTCTCTTCCAGCAAATAGCGGGATACCCTGAGGTGCTGGGTGCAATAGACTGCACGCGCATACGCATCAAAGCACCAGCCAGTGAGCAGGGTAGAGCCTACATTAACCGCAAGGGATACCCCTCCATCAACTGCCAGGTCGTGTGTGATGCCCAGGGCATAATAATGAATGTGTGTGCTGGCTGCCCTGGGAGCTACCACGATTCCCATATCTGGCATCTGATGCAGCTGTACCAATCATTTGCCAATGGGGACTTCCCACATGGACACCTAGTGGGGGATGCAGGTTATGCACTTGAGCCGTGGCTGATGACACCCATCAGAAATGCGCACACACCTGAACAGGAACGCCATAATGAGGCACACGCACAAACACGTAATATCATAGAGCGTGTGTTTGGGCTGCTCAAGTCACGGTTCTGGTGTCTGGACACATCTGGTGGAGCCTTGCAGTACACACCAACTACATGTACCCAAATGATCATGATATGTGCTTTGCTACATAATATGATCCTGCGGAAACAGCTGCAGCAGGACCAGCACAGGGCTGGGCCAAACATCCCCCCACCATTGCCAAGGCCACCACAGGCAGGGGGTGACTCAGAGGAGGAACAACCTGACCTTGTCCCAGTAGGCAGAAGGAGGCGTGCCCAGTATGCCCTGGCCTTGACAAAGACCCAACGCATAGCACATACACTTGGTCAGTAGGAACACTGGGACTGATACCCGCTCTGACTCACTCATACAGTAACAGGGATGCCTAACATGACACAACCTGCTTCCAAACATGTACAGGGAGTGTAGTATGTGCATCCAACAGAGGCGGCCCTGCAGCACCACCTGAGGCATGAATGCCATGTGTTAAGTAATGTAATATCATGTACCATATGCACACCTGAGGACCCCAACTAACATCCACCCTCAACAATCATAAACCACAAAAACACAAACCCACCTCATGGGTACCACAAGGGATAGGAACCTAGATGTAATGCTACCCAATGCCAGAAGTATAAACATCAAGATGCATGCAGTGTAAATACACACAGTATAGAGAATGTAGATATCAGTGCTGTAATAGAAAACAGGGTCAAAGCCCACATCAGCACCCTGACACTACCAGGTCACACCTCATACAGTGATGTACATGTGCAAAAACATGGAACAAGATACAAAATGAGGGTGACTAGCAATAAATAGCATGGATAACCACACACCCATGTTTGTACCACAACAAGAAGCAACATGGAATAGCCATGGTCAAAAACCAATGGCTAAAACTGACTACTACTATATAGCTTGCTGCAGACCACTGTCCAAATAGCAGGAACTGCCCCAGGCTTATGTTCATAGGTTCATAGGTTCATACTAGGCTATCTGCCCTAGGGCATTTATAAGCCTAGCCCAGAGTTTTGTGGCTTCTGCCACCCCTTCAAGTTGATGGATAATATGCCCATTATTTTGCTGTGCCTCTGTCAAGCAGTGATACTGAGGTTATCCCTGGGGTATACCTGCAATCTCCCATCCATTGGTCAAGATCTCACTTGAACAAAGCCAGTGAGGTGCTCAGCCTCACATGTACCAGGATGTTGTTCCACAGCATAGGGACTCTCTGGGTGATGAATCTGTCCCTCCAGCACATCCTATTGATATCTGTGTTGAGGTTTAAGTCTCCTGTCCTTGTAGTTCTGATGGATGTAGAGGTCTTGAGGTGAAGCATGTTCATTAATTCTGGGTTGGACATAGCCTTGTATGTCAGGCACAGGTCACCTCTGAGCAGACGGTAAGCGACTGAATACAGCTGGAATTCCTTCAGTCGGGCAGCATAAGAAATATGTTTGAGACCCTTTCACCTCCTGTTGAGGAATTTGTGGGCCCATCCAATTGCCGCAGGTGTTGGGTCAGATACATTCTGAATGGGGCATTGTATGCAATCATTGGTCTGATGAGTGATGAGTACAGGGGAACAATGACTTCCCTTGATCTAGATGTGAATCCCTGCATGATGAGGTGGCCAATGTAGAAGGTCTTCCAAACTACCCTGGCAATGTGAGTGTCAAACAAAAGGTTACTGTCAACCTGGGTGCCCAGGTCCCTGATAACCTCCTCTGTGCTTAGAGGATTGCCACCTAGATGGGAAGTAGTGGTAACCTTGTTCTTCCTGAAGGGTATGGCTATGCATTGTTTAGTGTTTAATGTAAGGCCATGGTTGTGGCACCAGTTATCCATGTCTATGAGACCCTTCTGAAGGATGTCTGTGTCAGATGGGTTTCCAACTATGCTTCCCAGTTTGCAGTCATCTTCAAACTTTGTCAGCCATAATCCTCCTGTGTTTGCTCGTACTTCTGAAAAGTAGATGCTGAACAAATGTGGGCCCAGGACTGAGCCCTGTGGGACACCACTTGTGACAGCTCTGGAGTGTGACATGGCACCAGCAACTTTGACCCTGTGTGTTCCGTCACTTAGCCAGTTTGCAACCCATGCTGTGATGTATGGGTTCACAATTAAGCTGGTGATGTTTTCAATGATACCTGAGTGGGGTATTGTGTCGAAAGTCTTTGCCAGGTCAAGGTAGGCTGTGTGGACTGCCTTGCCCATGTCAATGGCCTGGGTGACTGTCTTGAAAAAGTCAACCAAGTTTAAAAGGCATGATCTGCTCTTGACAAAGCCAAACTGGATTGGATCCAATGTCTGCAAGTCCCCTATGTCTTCATTTATAATTCCCATTATGATCCTCTCCATAGCTTAGCAGAACATGCTTGTCAAGCTGATGGGATGGTAGTTTCCGGGGTTGGTGGAGGCACCTCCTTTGTGAAGTGGGTCCACCATTGCCGTATGCCACTCCTTGGGCACATATCCTGAGGTGAGGCTAAGATTAAACAGCTGCCCTAACTGCGGGTGTAATTACTCATTGAGTTCATGGAGCACACAACTGGGGACACCATCTGGTCCCATGGATAAAGTGTTTTCTGCCTTGGATAGAGCAGTTCCCACCCCAGCATTGGAGATGTTTGGGGGGCTACAATCCTCTGGTGTAGATACCCCTCCAGTTGGGGGGGGGGAGAAATCTGCACTGAACCTGTCAGCCAGTATGTTGGCAATGTCTGTAGGTGCAGTGATATCTACATCATTCAACTAATTCTGAGCATATCTGGGAGTTCCTCCCAGGTTTCAAACATAGGTAAAAAGGCCTCATGATTGTCCCTTGAGTCCTGAGTGGGTTTACTCTCAAAACTTGCCTCAGATGATTGTATGGGGGAACCCAGTGTTTTACTCACAATGAGCAGGGGTGTCTTCCCTCCTACGGATTATGCTCTATCTCGTAGTAGCTCCTTCCTTGTGTTGTAGAGCTTGTTTATGGCTAGGGTCCACCAGACTGGATGCTTGCCTGTGGTACAAAGAGTCTTTGTTTTGTTTGGGATTGCCTGATCCATGCAGTCCTGGAGGTGCTGGTAGAAGGCATTTCTAAGTGATACAGTGGCTTGGGTAATGGTGTCCGCTGGCTTGGGGGCCTTGAAAGAGACCACACCAGTCCTTAGAAATGTGAAGTCGGCATTTGAGAATGTCTTCACTGTTTGTTTTTCTATCTGGGGTGTGGGTGGGATGTGGACTCCCACTGAGAGTAGTCCATGATCTGATCTCATCAATGATGGGTATACTTCTGGTGTTGAACAGTGTGACCCCATGTTCGTGATGATGAGTTCTAGTATGTTGCCTCCACTTGTGGGGATTGGGACCAGTTGTTCCATGGCATTTGAGTATATGAACTCTTGGAACCTTTGCGTTAGAGTGTTGTGGCATGATTAGTGATCCCAGTCTATATGTGGATAGTTGGAATCACCCAGTAGGATGGTGTTTGGAGATACATTTATCCCCTTCAGTGTTTGCAGGATAGCTGTGTGAGGTACCTGAGTTTGAGAGGGTGGCATGTAACATGCTACAAACTGCAGAGCAGTCTTGCCTACGGTCACTGGCACCTGGATGGTCTCCGATGCATCGTGTGTTGCCACCAACCATGAGGTGAGGGTGTCTTTGATGAATATGGACACTCACCATCCTTCTTGGTGTTGTCCGGATGCTGGTGCCGGAACGCATGATATGAGGTAACACCCGATAGTGCCGGGGTGCTGTCAGAAGCTGTGAACCAGGTTTCAGGCACAGCACAGACATCAATGTGCTACATACTGAGAAGGGAATAGAGTGTGTGCAGCTTGAGGTTGAGACCTCTGGCATTGAGCAGCATTACCCTTAGTGTCTTTCCTTTACTGTGTTCTAGGGTGGTAGGTGTAGAATCTGAATCTTGCATAAAAAAGGCACAATGGCGGTGGCAAGAGCATCATCCGAAATCCGGAAGCCCAGGGGTGACAGGTGCAAGCCGTCCCTTGCAAATCACCATGGCCTGTCCAGCATGTCATCCCAGGCAGACAGACATTGGACCCCCTTTGAATGACACCATAGTTTAAGCAAAATATTACAGCTGATCATCTTGTCTCTGTTTATGTGGCATCATACTTGGTGAAGGTAGGATACTGCTGAAGGTCAGGGTCATACCTGCCTGGCCTACATAATCAGAGGGATCCTCTATGTCTCTTTCCATGTAGTCCAGGGAGGTACATCTCAGGTCGTTCACACCAGCATGGATAATGACTGGGTCAGACCTGTACTTGCAGTTGAGTGACCTGAGTGCTTGCATTATGTGGTGGATTCCAGTGCCCGATAGGCAGCTTACTGTGACCTCCTCCGTACCCGATCTGGTGAGCGGGACGTTAGTGTGTCTGACTATGGAGTCACCTATGACAAGTGTGTCTGGCATTGTGTTTGGCCTTAAGGGCTGTGACTGTTTGGCACACCGACTCTGTGGTCAATGTGTTGCATGTGCTGTGCCCTGTGGAGGCAGTTGTGTGAGTGTCTGCTGTGGTGGCCACTGCCATTCTGGTAGAATTCTGATCAGAGCCTCCAAGTATGTCTCTGTGTGTCTATGTGTATGATCTTAAGTTGTGATAGTGCCATGTGAGACTGGATTTGTGATGTGTGTGGTTACCTTCACCTTCTCTCTGGTCTTGCTAGTCCTATGTTGAGAGAGCTCAGCCTCCACTTTGGCTATATAGTTGCATCTCTCACATGTATGTGTGTTTTATGGGAGAAGGAGAGGGTTGTCAGTGTACATGAGGCAAGTGTAACATTGCCTCAATATTCCCAGGTTCACCAGCTGAGCAGGAGAGGACACTAGCAACTGATCCCTAGACATGCTAGAAGGAATAGACAAAACAATGTTGGAATACAGGGAGATATCAAGCCCCCCAAACCACATCATAGTGTTTGATTGACAATACCTACACATACACCGGTGTTTCATAGTGTCATAGTCTACTACTAGGCTATCTGCCCTAGTGCATGTATAAGCCTAGCCATAGTGATGTGGCTATTGCCACCACTTATAGTGGTAATAAGTGTACAGAATAGATTCTGAATATTGTGCCTCTGACTTAGTAGTGACACATTATGACCCCCTTACGTAATTGAATAACATGACTGTGCCTCTGTCTAGTCTGTGCCTCTGTCTCATATGCAGTTGTCCAGATGTCTCCTGAAGAGAGTCAGTGAGGGACTCTGTCAAACATGAACTGGGATACTCTGCTAGAGTGTGAGATGCCTCTGAGTTATGACTCTGTCCCTCCAGCATGTCCTATACATGTATGTGCTGAGGTTCAAATCCTCAGCTCTCATGGCTCTGGTGGATTTGGATTGCTTGCAGTGGAGCATGTCCACCAAATCCTGATTGGACATGGTCTTGTATGTCAGGCATAGGTCACCTGTAAGTATGCGGTATGACACTGAACAAAGCTGGATTTCCTCTATTCTGGAAGCATATGACATGTGTTGAAGAACCCTGATCTTCATGGTAGGTACTTTTGGGGTGTCTCCAGCTGTTGCAATTGCTGGGCGAGGTACATACCATATGGGGCTTTGTATTCAATCATGGGCCTGATAAGGGAGAAGGATAGTGGAACAATGACCTCCTATGATCTTGATGGAAAACCCTCCATGATAAGGTGGGCAAGATAGAAAGTCTTCCTAACCACTTTGGCAACAGGGGTGTCAAAAGAGATGTCACTATCTACATGTGTCCCCAGGTGTCTGATTTGTTGTCTGTGTTCAGTGGGTTGCTGTCTATGTATTGATCTGTGGGTACTTTGTTCCTCCCAAAGTGGATGAATACACATCAGTTGCATTCAGTTTCAGGCCATGTCTGGCACCAGCTATCCGCCTTTGTGACGGCATTCTGTAGTATGTGCGTGCCGGCTGATGTATTCACTATGGTGCCTAGGTTGCAGTCATCTGCAAACTTTGTCAGCCACAACCCCCCTATGTTTGCTTTCACATCTGAAAAGTAAATACCAATTAAGAGGGGTCCCAGGACACATCCTTGTGGGACACCACCTGTGACTGGCTTCGAATCTGACAAGGCACCTGCAATGTTGACTTTATGGGTTCTGTTTCTTAGCCATTTTGCAACCTATCCTGCGACAGATGCTGTTATATGTCAGCTGTTGAGCTTGGCTATGATGCCTGAGTGTGGTATTATGTCACAGGCCTTAGCCAAGTGCAGGTAGGCTGTGTGGACTGCGTAGCCCTCATCGATGGCCCTACTGACAGTTTCATAGTAGTCAACTAGGTGCAAAAGGCAGGATCTGCCCTGTACAAAGCTGAACTAGGTGGGAACAAGGGTCCGTAGGTCAGTAATGTGTCTGTGTAAGAGCTCCATAATGACTCTTCCCATATCTTTGCAGACAAGTCTGGTTAAGCTTGTGTGGTGGTAGTTGCCATGGTCTGTGGAGGCATCTCCTTTGTGGAGTGGGACCACTGTTGCCGTATGCCAGTGTTCAGGTACATATCCTGTAGCAAGACTAAGGTTAAATAGCAGTTGTATATACGGGTCCAGCCCCTTCCGGAGTTCACATAGCATGCAACTGGAGATACCAGCAGGTCCCATGGATGCTGTGTACTTGTCTTTGCTGAGTGCGGCTCTCACATGGACATCCAAGATGACAGTGAGGTTACATACAGCAGTGATAACTATCTTCTTTTGGAGGTGAGGGAGGGGGTAAATCGCACTGAAGCTGTCCGCCGGAATGTTGCCAATATCTGTCAGGTCACTGGAATATATGTTGTTGTGTACCAACTCTGAGCATATCCGAGGGTTCACAACCAGGTGTCTGACATAACTGAAGAAAGCAGTGTGGTTACCTTCATTGTCTTTGGTGATTTATGTCCCCAAGTTGACCTTGCATGTCTTTATGAGATAATGTAGCTTTCTACTAGTGCTGATCACAGCTGTCTTCCCTTTGGAGATGTAGCTCTGTCTTGCATTAGTAACCCTCATCTGTCATACAGTTTGTTTATGGCTGGGGTCCACCAGACAGGACACTTTCCCTTTGTGGAGAGGGTCCTGTTTTATTTGTGATTGCATGGTCCATGCTGTCTGACATCTAGCTAAAGGGAGGTCATTGTGGTTCTGCAGTTATCTTTCATCAGCATTAGAAATGACCACAACAGCCCCTGTGGGGTGTACCTCATGCAGACACATCCAGCACCTGTAAAGTCCACAACAGTACCTCACCAGGAGTATGACAGAGCTGGAACACATGTAATGTGTAGCCTGATTAAACAGAGTGCAGCTCCACACACTGCCATGCTGTCCACCCAGATGCAAGCTGTGCCTGATGTAGAAAGCCATGTCCAAGCTGGAATCAATTCACATGCTGCACCTTGTACAATCTGAATGGCAGGGAGCTATGCACATGAGGGACCTGAACCCCAGCACTGACATATATAGGACAGACTGTACTGCATTATCCAAAACACAGAAGCCACCCCCACGCATGAGTAAACTACCAGTACAGGTTGTCCGTAGAGACACTCGTTGAGTCCCCTCAACAGGAATCCTAATGAGTGGATGGGAGATGGGAGGTTTACCCTGGGTATCAATGTTATGTCACAGGTAGACAGAGGCACAGTATACTAAACAAGACATATGTCATGGCAAACTACACTTACAATGTGTTGATGGACAAACACACTCTCCGACTAGCATTAGAAATGGCCTAGGGCACATCGGTAGTGTTTGCCAATGTACACCCATGTTGTGGAATACACTACTGATGTTGGATGAGGATGTTGTAAGTAGTTCACATCTGAACATAATGCAACATGGTCAGATAGGTTCATAGGTACATAGGTTTATACTAGGCTATCTTCCCTAAGGCAGGTATAAGCCTAGCAAAGAGTTCATTGGCATACACCACCCCTTATATGGAAACAGTACTGTGCCCATTATTTTGTCATGCCTCACTCCAGCAGTGACACAGTGACGATCCCCGGGTTAAACATATGACCTTCCATCCACAGGTCAAGATACCTCTTGAACACAGCCAGCAAGGTGCTCTGCCTCACATGGACCGGGATTGTATTCCACAGCATAGGGAGTCTCCGGGTGATAACTCCATCCCTCCAACATGTCCAACGTACATCCCTGCTAAGGTGTAAGTCACCTGCACTAGTGGTTCAGGTGGATCTGCCGATTCTGAGGTGGAGCATGTCCATTAATCCCTGTTTGGACATGGCCTCGCATGTCAGGCACATGTCACCTCTAAGCAGACGGTATGTGAGTGAATAGAGTGGGAGTGTCTTCAATCTGGCAGCATATGACAGCTGTTGGGGTTCCTTGATCCTTTAGGTGGGAGACATTCAGGGTGTCTCCAATTGCTGCAGATGTTGGGTGAGATACAGCCAGAATAGGGCATTCTACTCGATCACCGGTCTGATAAGTGAAGAGTACAGGGAACAATGACCCACTAGATCTGGATGTGAATCCCATCCTGATCAGGTGGGCAATGTAGAAGGTCTTTCTAGCCACTTTAGCAACGTGAGTCTCAGAAGAATGGCGACTGTCAACCTGGGTCCCCAGGTCCATGATAACCTCCTCTGTGCTTAGAGGATTGCCACCTATATGGTAGCTTGGGGTTACCTTGCTTTTCCTGAAGGGTATGTCTACGCATGTTGTGCACTTTGACTTCAGGCCATGGCCCTGGCACCAGCTATCAGTTACTGTGAGTCCCTTCTGAAGGATATCCGTGTCTGATGCACTGTCCACTATGGCGCCCAGTGTGCAGTCATCTGCAAACATTGTCATCCAAAGTCCTCCCATGTTGGCCTGTACTTCTGGGAAGTACATGACAAACAATGGGGGCCAAGGACTGAGCCCTGTGTGACACCACCTGTGACCAGCCTGGAGTCTAACATAGTGCCAGCAAATCTAACCCTGTGGGTCCCGTCCTTAAGCCAATTTGCAACCCATCTTGTGACATATGGGTTTACATTTCAGTTGTTAGGGTTTTCCACAATACCTGAGTGGGGTATTGTGTTGAAAGTGTTTGCAATGCCAAGGTAGGCTGTATGGACTGCCTTTCCCCAACAATGGCCTAAGTGACCATTTTGAAGATGTCAACCCAGTACAAAAGGCATGATCTGCCCCTGACCAAGCCAAAATGGGATGGGTACAATGTCTGCATGTCCCGTATATCTTTGTTTATGAGCTCAATTATGATCCTCTCCATAGATTTGCAGACTACACTTGTTAAGCTTATGGGGCAGTAATTACCAGGGTCTGTAGAGGCACCGCCTTTGTGCAGATGTGCACAACTGGACCCTAACCAAGCTGTTGTGCACACTATGGAAATGTAAAGCGGTGATAGGACTAAAGCCCAGGATACTGACCACCACAGTGAAAGTACTGAAACACTACACTATACAGTGCTATAGTGTTAGGTCAGTATGAACGGATGTTGACAATTGTGTGCAAAGTATCCCATGCAAAACCTGCAGGCACAGTATACTCCCTGTTTTGTTCACACAAAAGCATTTGGACAGTAACTACACAACATGGCACAGAACACACAACCATAAACTGGAGGTATTTGTTGAAGGTCACACTCATCCACAAATGTGATGGGCTGCAGAGTTCAACATATGTAAAGCCCACACTGGGCATGCTCACACACTTAGATAAATGAGACATCTTTCACACAACATGCCATGGGAAGGCTGAACTGGGCATGCTCACACACTTGGTCCAAATGTTACTCCTAGCAACTGTGAAAACACACCAGAGGATGCTCATTCCCCTTTCTAGACACTGATCATGTAAGCACCCTATAAGTATATCGGAGAAAAGGAACTCTCAGTAATCCGAATAGCGTGCTCTGCTAATACGTCCATCTCTAGTGTCATAACATAGTTAAGTTGGGGTTTGAATCCAGCAAGTGTGTGTGTATGAAAGAAACATCCCTTTTGGCAACTGGGAAAACACACCACAGGATGATCATTCCACTTTCTAAACTCTGATGATGTCAGCACCCTATAAGTATATCAGGGGAAAGGAAATCTCCCAGTAATGCGAATAACGCGCTGTGCTAATGTGTCCATCTCTAGTGTCATAACATAGTTAGGTAGGGATTTGAATCCAGCAGGTGGCAAGTGTGTGTGAAGCAGTGTAAGTGTGTATGAAAGAAACATCCCTTTTGGCAACTGGGAAAACACACCACAGGATGATCATTCCACTTTCTAAACTCTGATGATGTCAGCACCCTATAAGTATATCAGGGGAAAGGAAATCCCCCAGTAATGCGAATAGCGCGCTGCGCTAATGCGTCCGTCTCTAGTGTCATAACATAGTTTGGTAAGGGTTTGAATCCGGCAAGTGTGTGTGAAAAAAACATCCCTTTTGGCAACTGGGAAAACACACCACAGGATGATCATTCCACTTTCTAAACTCTGATGATGTCAGCACCCTATAAGTATATCAGGGGAAAAGAAATCTCACAGTAATGCGAATAGCGCGCTGCGCTAATGCGTCTGTCTCTAGCGTCATAACATCATTAGTTAGGGGTTTGAATCCAGCAGGTGGCAAGTGTGTGTGAAGGGGGTTAAGTGTGTGTGTAAGTGTGTATGAAAAAAACATCCCTTTTGGCAACTGGGAAAACACACCACAGGATGATCATTCCACTTTCTAAACTCTGATGATGTCAGCACCCTATAAGTATATCAGGGGAAAGGAAATCTCCCAGTAATGCGAATAGCGAGCTGCGCTAATGCGTCCATCTCTAGTGTCATAACATAGTTAGGTAGGGGTTTGAATCCAGCAGGTGGCAAGTGTGTGCGAAGGGGGGGGTTAAGTGCGTATGATTAATATATCCCTTTTGGCAACTGGGAAAACACACTACAGGATGCACATACCCCTTTCTAAACGATATCACAATTATGTATGGCTTTTGATTGCAGACATGCCACGTGTGTTTTGCACACACAGAATGCCCATGTGTGTGGGTTGTCCCTCACAATAATGCATGACATTGATTAAACCAGTTATGGCAATGCACACATGATGTATGTGTGTGCCAAATACACATATGTACCTGTGAACTTCAATAGTTACCATGTGTGATGCCTGCCACATGTGAATACATGGTATTTGCACAGGGTAACATTATGACCGTGGTCTTCTGTGCAGGTGCTGCATGTGGGATGTGTATATACAGTGTGAGATGTAGATGCTATCAGCCTAGTAGTGAGGGATGCACACCTGGTCTGGGGCATATAGTCTACATGTTGTTGATGTACAGGAGCTGCATGTTTTCACCTGTTGTGGGAGTGGTAAGACAGTATTCCATAGCAATGCAGTGACTGCATGCTAAGAACCATTCAGCTAGGGTGTTGTAGCTACACTAATTCATTAGCATTCAGTAATTTGTCAGAATCCCTGGTGAGGGTCTGATGCCAACCAAGGTCACGGGTCTACCAGCCTGTGTCACTTGCTCAGTGATCCCTTCCATGTTCCCTATCATGTATCCCAGTGAGGGACATCCCACATCAGCTGTGGTGGCATGGACAATGACTGAGTCATATGTGTCCATGCATCTGACTGACTTGTATGTTTCTGTTATGTGGTGAACCATAGTGCCCCATGAGCATATCACTGTGACCTACACCTTTTCCAGCCTGGTGAGCATTGTCTCACTGTACTGGACAATAAAAGTACCTAACACAACTGTGGCAGTAGTGTTGTATAGCTGTACAGACTGTACTTGTTTGACACACAGGATTTGTGTGCTATGTGTTATGCATGCTGTGTGCAGGCCTAATGTACGCCTGTGTGCCAGCTGCAGAGATGTCTGCCAGTCATGCAGGATGCTATCCTTAGGCTTCAAAACTGACTTGTTGTGTTTCCATGCTTGTATTGCTGTCCGTGTAGGTCCACATCAGATTGGTATTGCTGTCACTGTAGTATTTCATGCCACCAGACAGGTTATGCCAGTACTGGGTTCAGAGTGCTTAGTCCACAGTTTGGCAATGTGTTTCCATCTCATACATGTGATGTACATCCATGGGTAGGGGATAGGGTTGACTGTGTACATGTGGCAGCTGTGACATTACTACATGACACACATATTCCACAACTGTACCATAGAGGTGACTGACAACTGACCTTTGCACATGCTACCATAGTATTGAGATTACATTGGTGATTAACAGCACATAGGGCCAATGGTGAAAAAAATACATAGGTCCATAGGTTCGTACAGGGATGTCTGCCCAGGGCATGTACCCACCTAGCCAGAATGTGTGTGCCTTTCAACATGCATTGTGAATCTGTCTTGCTATGCCCTTTTCCAAGGTTAGTATACTGTGCCTCTGTCTCACAGTGACACATAAGTGATACCCAGGGTAACCCTACAATGTCACATCCAGTCATTAATATCACTCTTGAAGATAGTCACTGAGTCAGTCTGTCTAACCTCTATTGGGATAATATTCAGGAATGAAGGGAGCCTCTGAGTTGTGAATGTGCCCCTCCAGCATGTCCTATGTATATCACTCCTGAGGTTCAAGTATTTCCAGCATGTATCCTGGTGGGATCTGGATATTCTGAGATGCAGCAAGGCCATTAAGTGAGGGTATGACCTGGCCTTCTATGTCAGGCACAGATTGCCTATGAAGAGGCAGTATGTCACTGAGTAGAGCTGCTGCTACTTTAACCAGTCAGTATGTGGCATCTGTTTGAGCCCTTTGATCCCCTTGTCGAGGTACATATGTGGTATCTCCAGTTGCTGCAGGTGTCTGGTAAGGTGCATGCTGACAGGTTCATCATAGTCAATTATGGGCATGATGAGGGATGAGTAAAGCGGCACAATGTCCTCCCCTGATCTACATGTGGATCCCATGATGATGTGGCCCATATAACATGCTTACCTAACCACTTTGTCCATGTTGTTGTCAAATGGTAGAATGCTATCAACCTGTGTACCCCAAGGTCCATAATTCCTTTGTCTGCACTTAATGGATTAACACATATGTGGTACGTTGTGGTCACTTTGTGTTTGACAAAGGGGATGACTATACGCTTTCTGTCATTCACGTTGAGGCCATGGCTGTGGCACAAGTCGTGTGTTTGCAAGAGTCCCTTTTGGAGGATGCGTGTGTTAGCTGGTGAGTTGATTATGGTGTCTGGTCTGCAGTCACCTGCGACTTGCTGAGCCACAGTACTTCCATGTTGGCCTGTACCTATGATAAATATATAATGAACATGACAGCTCCCAGGGCTGTGCCTTGTGGGACACCACTTGTACCAGGTTGGAGGCTGACATGGCTCCAGCAATTCTACCATGTGTGTTCTGCCCTTGAGCCACTGTGCAATACCTATAGTGACATAGGGGTTAATATGTACACTGGTGAGCTTCCCTAGAATGCACAAGTGGGGTATTGTATCCAAGGCTTATGCAAGGTCCAGGTAGGCTGTGTAGACCTCCTTCCCCTTGACAGTGGCCTTGGTGACTGTTTCAAAGAAATCAAACAGGTTTGAGAGGCAGGATTTGCCATTGACAAAGCCAAACTGTGTATGGTGACATGTCTGTAGGTCCACAATATCTAGATATGTGAGGTTCATGATGATCCTTGCCATAGCTTTGCAGACAAAGCTAGTCAGACATATGGGGCTAGTAGTGTCCAGGATCCGTGAAGGCACCACCTGAATGTTGAGGGACCACTGTTGCTGTATGCCACTCTCTGGCCACATATCGTGTATTAAGGCTGGGATTGAACAGTGGTGTTATGTCTGGGTGTAGCTCTTCTTGTGGTTCATGTAGGACACAGCCTGGGACACTGTCTGGTCCCATTGATGCAGTGTTTATTGCTTTGGGAAGGGCATCTCTTACCTGAGCATCTGTGATGTCAGGGGGGGCAGCACTGTGCCGCGAGACATATTTGCCCTTTTGGTGTGGTGGGGGGAGAAGGCAGCATTGAACCTGTCCACTAGGATGATGGCAGTGTCTGTGTGTTTTGTATTTTGTGTGACATCTTGGATTACCTCTGAGCATATCTGGGTAGTACCACCCAGGTTACTAACATAACTACAGGCAGCCTTATGATTATCCTCAGTGGCTTGTGGAATCCTCTCTCAAAGATGGCCTTAGACAATCATATGGGTGCCTGTAGTTGTCTTCCAATACTCATCAGTGGTGCCTTCACATTTTGGGAGGTTGTTGTATCATGTAGTGGCGTCATCCTTCTATTGTATAGTGTGTTTATGGCTGGTGTCCGGCACCCAGGACATCTGCCTTTGGAGAATTGGGTCATGCTTTCATATGTGGCTTCATGATCCATGCATTCCTGAATGTGTCCATAGAATGCCTTTATACAGGTATCTGCAGTCTGGTCCATATTTTCAACAGGCCTTGGGCCTTTGAAGGTTTCCACATCATTTATGAGGGGTGTGAACTTGTTTGACATGAGCTGTTGACAGACGTGCCGCCCTCCAGACAGAGCAAGGTGAGGGTCACAGTTAGCTACCTGTTGGGTGATAGAATGTGCCACATAACACAGGCACACAGGTCACTCCACAGCAAGTACAGCTATGAGGCAGACATTGTCCATGCTTGTGCAAACAACCTGAGACGTACCTCCCTGGACCACATGGAAAGAGACACAGAGGAGCTCTTACAGCACCCTCTCAAACTCAGGACTCCCACACAGCCTTCATGCTGACACAGGAGAGTTTAGATTACTCTGCAAACACCATCATACTGGGTGACGTCAGCTACCCAAACATAGACTGTGAACATTACACAAGCCACAATACCCAAGCTCTAGGGTTCCCATAGATCAGACATTCTTTGGCTATGGAACAGGTAACCAACCTTCCCACAAGAGGGGCAGACATACTAGACCTGATCATCACAAACATGAGTACAAACTGCTCACCACTGGGAGTATATCCCTCATTGTTGCAATCAAACCATATACTAATCACACTGGAGTACTGGATCCCCCACATATGCAAACCTCAAACACATCGATGTGTGTGTGGGAAATGTCCCTATTAGCAACTGTGACAGTACAGTACAGGATGCAGATCCCCCTTTTGAAACACTGATGATGTCAGGACTGTATAACTATATTACCTGTAGTAAAGTCCTCCAGTAATTCACATAGCGAGCTCTGCTAATGCGTCTTTCTCCAGTGTCATAACGTAGTTAGGTAGGGGTTTGAATTCTGCAAAGGGAATGTATGAGTGGGATTTATGTGTGTGCACTATGCTGGGAGAGTTAACTGCCATTTGCCAACTGGGAGAACACACTACAGGGTGCACATCCCTCCTCCTACACACAGATGATGTCAGCACCCTCTAAGTACAGCATTAGTAAGAATTTCTCCGACTACTGCAAATAGCACACTTTGCTAATGTGTCTGTTTCTACTGTCATAACACAGTTAGGTATGGGTTTGAATCTTGCAAATGGAAAGTATGTGTTTTACTGTTGGTGGGGTTAGTGTGTGTGCACAATGATGGGGTGGGATGTGGCTTTTGCCACATGGGGCTATGCACTGCAGGGTGGTCATTACCCTTAACAAGCAGTGATGTTGATAGCACCCTATACAAACAAAACTACAAAAGAGAAGGTGGTGGTACCAATAACACATGTAAGGTAACACTTCTTCAAGTAATGTCCACAAAACGGAGTAGGATAATCAAACAATTCTTTTATTCTATACAGACAACATGACAACAGACAACTGCCAGTACTCAGTATAGTGTTACATGCTACTGTAACATGCACATGTACCCGAATATACCTAGATAGTGTTCTGAAGCCTGAATGTGGCAAGTGTGTGGATGTGGGATGTGTCTGTGTGTGCATTTCCATATGGGCAACATGTTTGATGTGGCAATCAGGGTACTACAGTACCTGATGCACATTACATCTTTCAACTGATGAGGTTGCCTGCACCCTGTGAGTACAGGTAGAGAAGGGGACGCCAGTAGTAAACAACATAGTGCACTTCTCAAATGTGTACCTGTCATGTATCAACAGCTATTCATGTAGGGTGATAAATAATGGGAATGGCAGGTGAGCGTGTGCATGTGTGTGGGTAGCAGGGTGTGTATAAATGCATGTGTGACAGAACAGATACATATAGCTGAATCTACATAGCACAAGATGCGCATTGCCATAGTCAATGTTAGCATGTGATGGTGTGCAGCTGGTACACTTTGGTAAGTAGTATGGGTGCAGATAACAATTGAGGACATTCATACAGTTACTGCAGCAGGACTGCTGGGATATACACACAATTATACTGGAACAGTGAACAGTTACCAACATGTTACTACTTATACACATCTATGTAGTCACCCTGTGCATCAGCAACGTGTTTACCTTTACCTGCACCGATGTTGTAGTATGCAGGAGGTGGCACAGTGTCATCATATGCACAGAGTGTGGGTTAGGTATGCCCAAGCCAGCCACTGGTAACACCAATTGACATGTGTGTGTATGTGTGTTTGTGAGGGGCAGCAGTATAGGGTGGACCGGTGTTGGTGCAGTGTGTGTGTGTATGTGTTTGCCCTAGGTGTTAGGTTTCTGCATGTGTGTAAGCATGCACACAGTCCCACATAATGGCTGCCATGTACAGGGTTTTGTGGACAGCCACAGACTGCACCCGTCAGGTCATCCAGATCAGTGTCTGTGGGCACGGACACGGTACCTGTGCCTGGCAGGGGTGCTACAGGCCGTATCCGGTACTAACCCAGACTGGGTACTGTCATCGGAAGCAGGGGTGTGTTGACTGGACACAGTTCCCTGTTGGGACTGTCCAGAGCCACGTGCACATGGTCTCCTGGGGCGTCTTGATGACAGCACAGACACAGCATTGCTGGGGCTGGTGCTGGCACTTGAGGTGCGCGAGTGGGCCTGTTGTCGTCCGCGGCCACTGCCAGCTGGTGCTGTTGCTGGCATACGGCCACGTTGACATCGCAAACGCACACCATCGCCCTGGCCCATGGACATCTGGTTGTGGAGCAGCTGTTCTATGCCCCCACAACGTCTGTCAACGACATCTGTGAAGTTACAGATAGCATTCGCAATGTCACGCATGCCGTCTGTCATGGCTGTGTGACATGCTCTCAGCTCCCTCAGACCCTGTCTGGTGTACCTTTCCATACGTGCCTGTGCCTGCATGACAGTTCGAAACATAGTGGAGGTTGACATACCTCCTTGGGCACGTCGGCCAGAGGCAATACGGCCACGGATGCCCCCACGAGAACCCATGGGTGACTGTCTGCGTGGTACCATTGGAGGCCCCTGCTCATGGCTGCCTTGTGGGGATGCATGTACCACAGGTACCACATTACCCTGATCTATGCCCACTGCAGACTGTCCATCACCTAGGGACAATGGTGACAAAGGATGTAACGGCAGGATGACTGTGCGCATTGACGGGTTGAAAGCTGTGTACTGTCAATTGGCTGACCAATGGTGGACCCAGACACACCTTCCTGCACCATTACAGACATTTCATCATCATCAGTACCTGGGGCACAAGATTCAGGTTCCCTGCTGCAGATCACCAGAGCAGCACCAGAACCTACGGGAGGAAAACATGGAACACAGATTACAGTCTCAATACATATTTGACAGAGATGCACTTCAATACTAATGTACACATTCAGAAATGGACACATGCACTCATCGACACTAACACACATGCACACTTGGGCACAGGCACACTTGCACACATGCACACCCCACAGTAAACACACACATCAGTACCGTGTTACACTACTCAATTTACTACAACTGTGTATTACAGGTATTGTGAACACAGTCACCAGCATGTCTACTACAGAGTTACACTACTCTTCCTAGTTTTATAAATTGTTTTACAGATAATGTTAAAAAGACTCACCAGCATGTATGGCCTGCCTCGTTGCTAGATGGGAGGGACCTGGAAGTGTGAAGAGAGTAATGTCATTGAGCACATGTGTGCCATTTGTTTTGCACATGATACAGTACAGTAGTACACTAGTTCCCTTATACACATCAGCTGCACATAATGTCTGTATATATATCATGATGACAGAAACATACCACATGCACACCTTATGCGTGCATGAAGTAACAGTGTACAGAACAGTCATATGTACATACCAGGAGTTAACTCTAATCTCACCCTTACCTCTCTTCAAACGACAACTCAAACTGTACTTCCAAAACCACTGGCTTTGTTCTTCTTGGAGTCCAGGCTAACGTCCCTCTCCCTACCCTCTCTTTACCTTTAACCCCTCATTGTGCATAGAAACTAGCTTCTACCCTGTTTCTTTCACCTTGATGTCCTTCTATGCTCTGACCTACTTCTCCCATCCCTCCCACCTCCTCTTGACTGTCTTCCTTCTTTTCCTCACTTCCCTTCTTGACTCCTGCCTCTTCCATATCATTGTATCTTTCATACTCCTTCTACTTCTCTACCCTTCTGAGCCCTAACTATTATGTATATGGCTTTTGCCTTATTGCATAACCGTTATGCTTTAGGTAGGATTGCTTTGAAACCGACGGTACATTGTGTATGACTCTAAACTGTTTGAGTTCCTTACATGTATGTTGATTTAATTAACAGGCTGGTGTACAATTCTATTATGTTGGCTGTCTGTATTAACAACTTGTCTGTCTGCCTTTATTACGTTATGTGTGGAGCTTTTCTCCACAGGCCTCTACTGAAAATGGACATATATCCAGCTAGACTATCTGGGTCAACAAATGTAAAAGTAATAACAATAAATGAATATGGCATCTTACCTGCACGCTCGGTGTCTTGCTGCTGTGTGGATCCAACCTCCATCATGATGCATGAGTGTTGTTGTTGTTGTTCTGGGGCTGGATCCACAACACTTAGCAGTAGCCCCTCCTGTCTGGTGAGGGGGGGATGTGTGGCCACCCCCCCACCTGTGGCAACCTGTTGCCTGCGGATATCTGCAGCACGCTGGTGGACATTTCTAATCAAATCACTGCAGTGATGTCTCACCTGCTCATATGTCCTATCATGAATGCCAACATCATTTATCCTGCTAACAAGGTTTTGCCACAGTGCAGACCTCTCCTGCTGATTCTGGGTGGTGCGTGAGAACAGGATGGCATAGTCACGCACCAGGCTCTGGTGAATCACGTCATCCTCTGCAGCAGAATATGATGGGTTCCTTTTTGGAGCCATGTCACCCTGGAAAGGTACACAAACAGGTTATCAGCATAGTATCTCAACAATACATGGTACACATTCTATACAGGGAGTATTAACTTCTACTTATTACTGCTTGGTTAAAACTTGATTACAGTGTAGCTATCATTCTGTCATTTGTACTAAGCACTTGGCCTTCAGTCCAGTTGTTTTACATTAGGGAGGTTGGTGGCAAGCACTGTGGTGGCAGGACACATATCTTTCATCCATTGAAGTTGGGAACTGCTGATTGAGGGCCCAGTGTACAAGTGTATTAGTTCTGGTATGGGCAGTTGGCCTTCAGGCCAGTTATTTAACATTAACAAGGTTTGTGGTCTGCACTCGTGTGTGACAATAGGCTGTACTCTGCCATTCATAGCTGGGGACATCTGGTTTCAGGTTTATAGTGCCTGCATATCTGAGCTGTATCTTACTGACATTGCTACACCTTGTTTGCTATAGCAAACACTACATCCAGGCCTCCTGGATCTACCTTTGTTTATATGCTTGTTATCTGTTAGCTTGTTATTTCACTGGTATGCTACTTCCACATAGTACACAGCTTCTCAACACGTCTGTGACTCACTACTGATATCTGCATTGCTTACTGTACGTATTTCCATGTTACACATGACAGCAAGTGACTGCTTCTCATTGTTGCATTTACTTAATTGTGACACAGTGCACTTAGGTTACCTGGCACTTGCTCACTGACGCTTTTATATCAGTCAGCAGTTGTAGGTAATGTCAGTACACCCTCACTCCCCACTGGACCTTGCTTTCAATCATTAATTATTACAGAATTCATAATAGTATTCTAGCATGTCCAGAAGTCAGTTGTCAGTTCCCTCCCCAGTCCAGCTGGTGAGTGTGGTACTCCAGAGACAATGTTAGAACAGATGCATGTACACAGACAAACCCCTCCTCCTAACAACAAATTCAAACTCATGTGAGTGATGCAACCATATACCAAACTGGAGGCTAGGCTCTGTCTACTCAATACCGCCATAACCAGTCAGGTGGCGAAGGAGACCACTCACTACACTTCCAGTCTCACATAGACCTACCACAACAGCGGACCTAACACATGATCACACATGAACATACTTGTAGGCTCGGACCACAGCTCTGCCTATGCAGCAGAGACCTCCTAAGCAGACATCCAGGCAACCACTACCATGGAAACGAACATGTGCAACACATATCACACAAAGCCAATGTGCTGAACACTCACAGCCATTAACAGTAAACAACACACCTCATACACCTGTACTAGGTGCCTCTATCATCAGGCACACTAACATCACGTTCACCAGGCTTAACGAGGTGAGGGTCACGGTGTGCAGCCTGTCAGGCACTATGACCTGCCACATAACACAAACACTCAGGTAACCCCAAGGCAAGTACAGGTATGACTCAGTCAATGTCCATGCTGGTGTGAATGGCCTGACACATTCCTCCCTGGACTACATGACATGAGACAGTACAGAGCTCTCTGAGCACGTAGCCCAAGACAGTTTGACCCTGACCTTGAGTAGCATCCTACCCTCACCTAGAACGATGCCACAATATCAAGGCATGATGATCCCTTCCAACAATTGACTGACATACTGGTGTCATTCACAGGTGTGCCAATGCCTGCCATCTTGGGGTGGTATGCTTTGCTAGGGACAGCTTGCACCTGTCACCCCTGTCCTATTGGAATTTGGCGGAGCCTCTTGCTACACCCATAGTGCCTGTATTAGGCAAGGCTCATAAGGCAAACCCACATCCATTTGTATCACAAAGGATGAGGAAGTAAGAGTGATGCTACTCAACACCGGAAGTCTAGACCTAAGGATGCACGCACTCAAAACCCTACTTAGCATTCTGGACATCGATATCTGTGCAGTAACATGAACCTGTTTCAGGTTTCACAGGAGCACACCAGTACTACCAAGTTATAGCTGTTACCATTCTTGTCGGCCCCAACACTTGAACAAGGGAGGGGGAGTATCAGTATTCAATGCAGATTCCCATGCCTCCACATTGGTGGCACAGTACAACATAGGTGTTAGGCCATTGAGCACAGAAGATGTAGTTGGGGACCTGGGGAAGAAACATGGTAGCGGTCTGTCATTTGTCAACCACATGGCCAATGTGGAATGAAAGACGTGTTATATAGCCCAGCTAATCATGAGGGATTCACATGTATGGCAGGGGAGGTCATTGTGCCTCTTTACTCATCCATCATCAGGCCTATAATTGCGTACAATGCACCTTTTGGGATGTACCTAACCAGACACCTACAGCAACTGGTACAGGACAACAGTACATCATCAAGGGGATGCAATGGCTCACACAGATGTCATATGCTGCCCAGGTAAAGTAAATCCAGCTGGACTCAGTGGCATACTGCCTGTTCAGAGGCAATCTGTGCGTGCCATATACAGCCATGTCCTACCCAGCAGTAATGAACATGCTGCACCTCAGGCACTCAGAGTCCCATACAGCCACATGCTCAGGAGAGCTGGACCTCAGCACTGACATACATGGACATGCTGGAGGGGCATATTCCTAACCGAGAGGCTCCCTTCACTCTGTAATGAGCTCACACTACTGGTTAGGCAGAGTCCCTCATTGACTCTCTTCCATAGGAATCTGCATGAGTGGATGGAGATCATAGTTGTACCCCAGGTATCACTTCTATGTCACTGTTAGACAGAGGCACAGTATACTAACGTCGGACAAGGGCATAGCAGCATAACTTGTAATTGGGTGGCGAAAGACAAACACATTCTACTAGGCTTACCAATGCCCTAGGGCAAATAGCCTAGTATGAACCTATGAACATGTGTGTACTGCTATAGTACTTCTGCCATATGTTGCATGTGTGTGTGTTGTGGGGGATGCACAGGTAATGGCTGGATACTTCTGCACAGGTGACACGTCTGACACATTCTGGGTGTTCATCCCTACATACTGGATGTGTGTTGCCATCCAACCCTGTGATGTGGACACACATTACTCAGCCTGGATATACATATCCGAACAACACCACAAGCACAGTACACTACCTTGCTATGTATGCATGTAATTACACAGTTATTCACTAGTTATGACAGTGATGCTATCCATGCAGCCCATTGGGCCAGTGGAAGCCACAACACACACCGCCAGCACCTTTGCATATGCTTACCACAGACATCCCACATACTGCGTGTACTGTGCACACACATATCTAACCCAGAACAACTGCACACCACTTATTAATCCTGTCCAGTGGACTACAGATACAGGCATATTGTATAACAATAGTAGGAGGCTACTGCAGCACAGGGCAGATTCACATGATGGCAAGCCATCTGTGGTCAGCAGTGTTAAGATGCTTCACATTCACCAAATGCACAGATATTGGCAACATTGTTGCAGACAGTTTAGGTGCAGGTACCCCCCCCATTCTCCTACACATGTGGTATTAGTTATCCCAGATGACTGTAACCTCCCTATCCTCTCACATGTCCAGGTGAGAGCCACCCTCATCATTGCAGAACACATATCATCACTGTTATGAAATGGTATCCCTGGATGTGTGCTACATTCACCCCTGGAGGACATAGCACCACATGACAGACTGATATTAATCCCTGGCCATACTACAGGATATGTACCTGAACAGTGCCATACATACACAGTGGTCCCACACCAATGAGGAGGAACCTCTACTGACCCTGGGAACTACTGCATCATATGCACAACTGGCCTTGTGTTCTAAGCTATGGAAGTGTTAAGTATGGGCAACATGTACAGCAATATTACATATGTTTATATTTCAGGACTATGTACACACAACCTATCTCATGGACATACCTATAGATAGTGAACTATGATACATTTGGAGGTGTCACAGTATACACAGGATTAACCTGCTACTTTGCATTACCTGTGTTTGTGGCAGCTGTTGCTGTGCCAGTGGTGCTGCTTGCTGCTTGCTCCTTGCTGCTTGCTGCTTGCTGCTGCTGCTGCTTTTGCTGCTGGCAGTCCTTATATTTGTTTTATTTCTCTGTCTCTCTCTCTCTTTCTCTGTAGGTTTTGTGCAATGAATGTATTGCATGAGTGTAGTGTGGGTACTCGATGCTTTTGTAGGTATCTGCATAGGTCCATGTGATGGCCTCTACACCAATTGTAAGGCAGCATTTGCTAATTGCATGCAGCCAGGTGTGTACTGATTGCATGTCTCACTGTGATTTCAGGACACTGCTATAAAAGGGTATGTGAGATAGGCATTGCCCTTTCAGATTGTAGGGCGTGGACCATGCTGGTATGCTGTTGACAGTGTTCTGTGAGTGTGAAGGTTAGTACATCTCCCATGCTTCATGCTGTGTTGTAGATTCAGGTTGCTGCATTTCTCTTGCCTGTTCCCTGTAGTGAGTGTGTATGCATACTGACACCTACAACTATATGTCATATGTATTGCTATATAAATATATATATATCTGTGTACATATACATACTTTCATATATGTACATTAGCTGACATTATTGGGTACAAGCTAACAATTAGCAGGGCTGTTTCTGTTAACACTACACTAGTATGGGAATCCAGTAATTGGGACTATAAAAGTCTGCCTGACATGCTTTGGGTAGTAGACATACTATATTGCCTTTATCTTCATTCCTACTATTACATGTTCCACTTATTTAGCACTATATTCCTGTATGAGAGTCATGGCTTAGTGGTAGGTCATACAGACTAGTGTTACAATGGTCTTGTGGTAGGGCCTACTAGTATGCTCATATTCTGCTTTTGACTTGAGTATAGGGCCTATCAATCAAAGTGCTGGAGGCACTTTTAAGCAGTTAAAGGGGTTAGTAGGTCTCACAGGAGCCAGGCTGTGTTGCAGATTCTGGTTGCTGCATTTATCTTCACTGTTTCCTGTAGTGAGTGTGTATGGATACTGACACCTACAACTATATTTCATATGTATTAATATATATTTATATATATGTATGTGTAGATATACATACCTTCATATATGTACATTACCTTACTTTATTATGTACAAGCTAACAAGTAGCAGGGCTGTTTCTGTTAACACTGAACTAGTATGGGAATCCAGTAATTTGGCCATTAAAACTCTACCTGACATGCTTTGGATAGTACATCTCCTATATTGCCTTTATACTGATTCCTACTATTACATGTTATATTTATTTTAGCACTGTGCTTTTGTAAGGCAGGCGTGGATTAGTGGTAGGTCATACAGACTAATGTTACCAAGGTCCTGGGTTCGAGAATGACAGTGGGAATTTATTTTTCTTTACAAACTTTCAAACAGAGTACAGGACCTGTCAATCAAAGTGCTGAGGCCACCTTTAAGCAGTTAGAAGGGTAAGTAGGTCACACAGGGGTCAGGCTGTGTTGCAGATTCAGGTTGCTGCATTTATGTTCACTGTTTCCTGTAGTGAGTGTGTATGGATACTGACACCTACAACTATATTTCATATGTATTTATATATATTTATATATATGTATGTGTAGATATACGTACCTTCATATATGTACATTACCTTACATTATTATGTACAAGCTAACAAGTAGCAGGGCTGTATCTGGTAACACTGAACTAGTATGGGAATCCAGTAATTTGGCCATTAAAACTCTACCTGACATGCTTTGGATAGTACATCTCCTATATTGCCTTTATACTGATTCCTACTATTACATGTTATATTTATTTTAGCACAGTGTTCTTGTAAGGTAGGCATGGCTTAGTGGTAGGTCATACAGACTGATGTTACCAAGGTCCTGGGTTCGAGACTGACAGTGGAAATTTATTTTTCTTTGCAAACTTTCAAACTGAGTACAGGACCTGTCAATCAAAGTGCCATAAAGGCACTTTTAAGCACTTAAAACCAGGTCTGCGCTCGTTTGCGCGGAGCTCACGCATGCGCACTGGCGGTAAGCTCCGCTAACACACGCGCACACCCGCGCTATTTTCTTTGAAAGAAAAGAAAAAGGGGTGACAGGACAGTGGTGAAAAAGGGGTCACAAAGAGGGTTAAGACAGTAGGGAAACAAGCATGGGATTTACAGGAGGGATGTAGGTAAGGCCCATAGATGCCCATGTCTTTGGCAGCAACAGGTGTGCATTTCCATGTAATTTGGTGAGACATTGGAAACCTTTCACCCCTGAGAGAGGTGTCAGGACAACATTAATATTTGTTGTAGAGCCAATTGTAATTAACTGTTTCAATGTCAAGCAGACATGTGTGCGACATGGACAGCTATGTATGGGGCGTAATTTTTTTGTGGGTACAGAGTGCCCTTTTTTTTTTTTCAGGTGAGAGTGGTATGTCAGGTGAAGGAAGTCATTATAGCTGGGGAGGTAGGTTGGGTAGGTTAACAGACAAGACAGACAAGACGCATACAGGGGCGGTGTATGACACACATGGGGGGTTACACAATTGACGGGGACGGAGGTTGGGATATCCAAGATGCATGAGCCCACAGATGGCAACAGTGGAACTGATATCCCCACCCATAGGCAGTTGTCACTGTTCCTTCACAGCCCAGAACGGGGCTGTGCTGGGGGCTGTGTAGGCGGGGCAACGGCCAGGGCCGTTAGCTGTGCCACACGAGCCTCAAGCTGGCGTAGGGGCCCAAGAACGGAGTCTTGGATCTCCCTTCGCACCACAGACCGGACACCTTGGAGGGTGAGTGGACGAACCCCTCCTGCCACACTTGCAGAGGGGGGACCAGCCCCATCCCCTGCAGCGCTTCCACCCGAAGGTGGCACAGGGCCACTGGAGGGGGGTCCGGCCTGGGCACTAGTGCCAGGTGCAGTCGCCAGCTGAGGTGGGAGAGGTGGGTCCGCTGGGACCTGCCTTCCCAAGCATTCTAGGTTTGTGAGTAGTTATGTTAGTTTGGGTTAGTGGCATTTTATTCCATTCAGATTAGTTGTAACAGCATGCATTGGTATTCCCATCAAACAAACACCCAGATATTAACACCATTGAACAAGGGGCATATCAATATCACATGCATTATTTGAACAGAAATACACAGTCAAACAAAATGCAGGGTTGATTAATGGCAACAGGCCATCAAATTTGCAGGTATGAACAGGGCACATGCACGAACAGACATGCATATATTTTTGAAACAGACAAATGTCCATGATTAATGAAATGTTCACATACCATTATTTAGTGGGTGTTGTTATATGGAATTATAGGGTTGGGTGGAGATAGAAAGTGATGACACATTCATATGTTACACATTGATTTACATTTGTAATAGGTACACAATTAAGTTGAGGCTGATGTTTCAAAATAATTTTTTATTTGACTGTCATGCTACACCTGTTACAAATACATCACTATCCTACTTATTTTGAATTTGATCAGATACATCATCTTGCTACACTTTGATGACAGGACAGGGGACAACTATGGCTGTTTAGTCTGTCAGATAATCATTCATTCTATCTGCAAATTGTTTACTGTGATCACCATATACAGAATTTGGCCTAGACATTCCAGATTCTGACACACTGAAATCAGTTTGGGATATTAAGTTGTACTTCCCACATGCATTTAGTTCTGTAGAAACACACTGGGGCTAATATATTCAGGGGTTATTACTACTTTATTTATTCATACATGACCCTTTCTGTCACTCTCACACATCCTGCAACTTCACAGTTCAGGTTGCTACTTCTAGGCTTTGTTCACATGTTAGACTGGTGGTGATTCAAACACTTTCCAACAGCCTCACTTCTGTCATGATTCAGCATTTCAACAGGGGATATATCTCACATGTGACTACCTCAGATTCTGAAGCTGTACTCTTGAGATTACTGCAGGTTACACTATATTTAATTAATGGTGGGACATCTGTATTACAGCACTGTTTAATTCTATCAATTATATTTCCAGTTACACTTGCATACTGATGAACTTGTTGCAGCCATACCTGCAGACTTTCAATTCTTGCTTGCACATTATATTACTTTTAATCAATACACTGCAGTGTTCTGATACATGCTACAGTATAATATTTATTTACAAGTACTGGGTGGGGTTACTAACCTGCATGGTGGCGCAGCCGCACCAGCCTACGGGCATGCATCTCACGGTTCGCAGAGCGGACACCTGCAGCTGTAATATGAAAGAAGTAATATTGGACTACACATCTCCATGGTATCAGCCAGTTGAAATCCTTACATACATGAGTAAAATGTAACTTACTCAGTAGTGGGGCATTGGGCATATCCCGGGCCTCCTGGATCAATTCAGTCAACTGGTCTTGCTTGCGTCGCTTCAGGTCCGCATGGTGGTGACGGACCTGCTCACCAGTGTGTGGAATGCCAGTAGCACTGGTCAGATCACGAGCCAACTGGTCCCATGCCTCTGCCCTATACGCTCCCCATGAGACCTGGCCCTGCATGAGTTGGGCCTCGTGATGATGGACAAGGAGCCAGACCATGTATCTGGACTCCTCAATGCCCCAACGCTGTGCTCGAAAGCAACGTCCCTCACCTACTCCACTCATTCTGACTGCAGGTCTGTTCTACAATCGTTTCTGCTGTGTATTCCTGCCTATGGGGCTTATATATGCCGCTTTTCCCGCACATTTCTCTGATTGGCCGTTTTGGAATTGTATCTACTTCACTGAAAATGCTTTATCATGCTCCATTCTGGATTTTATCCCATATATATGCTATTTCTGCATTTCTAGGTGTTGCTGTCATGGCTTAGTGGTTTAGTACCTTGACTCTAGTGCATGGTATCCTGGGTTCAAATCTGGCAACTGATTTTTGATTTTCCTGACAGAAATGAGTTGAGGACCTGTCAATCAAACATGCCAAAAACACTTTTAAGCACTTAAAAGCAGGTCTGCTTGCTTGCGGAGCTAATGCATGCGCACTGGCAGTTAGCTTGTGGGAGCGGCGCGCAAACGGTGTGCGCTGGGCTAAACCTTAATTGGCTAGTGACACACATGTTCAGCTAAGCACAGCTAGTTGCAAACAGTTTCAGCCTGTTAAACCGGTGCTTAGCAACGGGCACGCAGTTTGCAGCTTGTTAAACACTACTCAGCTACGGGCAGTCTGTCTCACAGCAGCTTAGCTATCAGTACATTTCTGACTATTTTTATTAATGTGTTACTTCAAAATATATGCTCCATTTCATTCCATTTTACAAAAGGGAATACTTTTACATTTGTACAATACTGTCAGGGGGCTTTTTAGTGCTTATTTACAAAAAAAAAAAAAAAGGTTGTTGTGGGGGCTCGAACCCTGCCTGCCTACTCTTAGGCTGGCAACTCTACCGCTAAGCTATTACTTCTTGGCTTACTTTGCATATTTAGTTCTTATATCCTTTTCCACTGACTGCTAACTGTGATTGCGCTAGTAGCACACCCGCGCACACGAGCGCACACAGTAGCAAACATTTACAGGGTTTAAAAAAAAAAACAGGTTTTAATTTAATTTTATAACATCTCTTCACTTTATACACTGATGGTCTGTCGGGACATGTGTTGTGTAGTGTGTTTATTCACATTTCCATGGCCTCTCTCGTGGCTGTTTACTTTCAGCCATTCTAGTCTTCCGGGGGCGTGTCCGCTTGCAGGGCTTAGCCTACAGACATGCCCCCTACTATCTTACACAGACCGTGTAAGAGTTACTAGTGTGATTCAGCATGCCTCATGCACCTCATGCATATGCATGACATGCTGACATCACACCGTTTAACTGCAGCCTTCGTGTAAGAGTTATAACTCTTACACGGAGGCTTCGTGAATCTGGCCCACT
This sequence comes from Protopterus annectens, assembly GCF_019279795.1. NCBI lineage: Eukaryota > Metazoa > Chordata > Ceratodontiformes > Protopteridae > Protopterus > Protopterus annectens. The sequence goes on from NC_056728.1 coordinate 901,787,516, forward strand.
TATTTGAATCTTGGCTTTGCACATGTAACACTCCAGGTTAATTATTAACTTAACACTACTTGTACAGTTTGGCTGTACATACTAACTCTGTTATTATACAATGACCCCCCCATTAATATTCAAAAAATGTGCACGCTGACTGGTCAGCATGCATGTTGTAAATCAGAGTTATAGTAATGGAAAAAGGTCTGGTCGCCCAGACTTTTTCCATTACTATAACTCTTTTTTTTTTTTACAGCAACGGAGAACAAAAGATCTCCATTGCTTCACACTGTCTCGCTATGTTAAACTCATTTAACATAGCGAGACAGCATTAAAGAAAGTAACAGAGATTCTCCGTTGCTTGTTTTAATGCTGTCTCGCTATGTTAAACTCGTTAAACCCTATAAATAAATATAGGAGTAGTTGCCCCAAAACCAATGGCTACTTTTTCTAAAGTTAGGGTTAACCATATCAAATTAAATGTTAGAGCACATTTTACTATTTACACAGATTGCTATATGTCATTATCTTTTCTCTAGTCTCCACCCATGTGTGAAAAACAACTTGCATGCTTTCAGTAAGCTCCAACTTTTATCCTTAAGAAAAAGAGCACTGGCTGCCCTTAAATAAACTAAAGTGGGCACTGTTGCATTTTATTCTACAGTAGTTGCTGGGAAGGTAAATAGTTGTTTATCTGTTCATACTGTTTCAAACTTCATTTATTTTCAATGAACTGATTACCAGTTTCCATTTAAAAGGTAGTTATATCTTGATTATTATTATTATTATTATTATCATCAAGTCTTTTACATTTTATTCAGAACATGCTATTCAGACATTTTCTGCAGATAGTATCACCACTATGCAGGCATTCTGTGACAGAACCAATTTCCGTGAATTCCTGGGGGCAATTGACAGCATCCATATTGCCATCAAGGACTTTCCTGCTACATTAGCCATCTGGTCTATCAACTAAAAGGGTTATCATAATCTGCCAACTGACAGGTTGTGTGCAATGCACTGAGTACTATAACAATGTTTCTGTACACCATCCATCCTGTTCCTCTGATTCCCACATCTCGACTATGTGTGGCCTATATCAGTGTTTTATGTGGGGGACTTTCCATAGGGTCCATCCAGTTGGTAGATGCACATATTGTTAATCAGAGATCTCATTAGCATCTAATCACACTAATATAAGTATTAGATGGCTCATAATGGTGTTTGCTATTGTGTGTTCAGGTGATGCCATGTATGTTTTGAAGCCATGGCTGGTGACATCCATCTGCAGCCCCAAATAGAGGCAGAAACAGCATATACTGCAATCCAGCAGACCCCCATGTGAGGCAGAAGAACAAGCAATATGCCATGTCATAGCATTGACAAAGAGGTGGCATCTAGTCCACAATATTAGCCATGACAAGATAAATGTAATGCATGCATTTACATACCCAGTTTATGAAGTACAGTGCATGGGCATGCTATGCTGTGCATCGAATATTGTCATACTTGTATGAGCTAGAAGGGGGTGGCAGGCTGCACCAGCATTTAGGTTTTGGGACACAGAAGCATGAGTTAACAATGCTGGCATATATGGAATGTTCTTGGGTGGTGCCTATGGTAAGCTTCCACACAGCAGGGAGTTGTCAGGTATCAGGGAGCATGTCCTCAAGTGATGGTGGAATGCTGGCTAGGTATGCCATCTATCTTTGCAGAGTCAGACCTGGAAGCATGTGCCTCAGGGGGAGGCCATAGGATATTGGCTATGTATGCAAGAATGTCTGTGTGGCCCCTATTGTCTCTGAGGTCATAGCAGGTGGGTGGCTACTATATGCCCTGACTGTTTGGTCAGGGGTATGTGTGATTTGGAAAACATCTACCAGGAGTGAGGTGCTGAGAAACTCTGTGACTGTAAGTGGAATGTGTGTGTGTGTGGGGGGGGTGTCCACAGTGGAACTGGACAAATATTATACATGTCCACATGGTCATCACAGTCATGGGTGGAGATATTAGGTGACCAAATGAGTGTCATCCATATCCATGTCAGTAACTAGGATCAAGGATGGAGGTCATTGGGGAGCCAGATGGAGGCCATGGAGGAGTCAGAAGAGGGTTGTTTACATCCACATGAGTGGCCACAACCAGTGAAACAATTGATGATGCAGACAGAAGAATATCATCCACATGAAAGTGAATGGCCATAAGTGGATATACACACTTGCCATGTGCAGCAGTCTCCTACCTTGGCTATGCCTGCCATTTGTATTCAGCCACAGGGATCTACTAATGCCACCAAATGGACTGCTATTATATGCAAAGGATGGAGGCATTTCCAGATGACATGGATGTTTTCACTCAGGCCACACAGTACACTGAACACGGCTGACATACTTTTAATTGGCATCTACCAGCACCTGGATAAAAGACCTTAATGTTCATTGGTGGATGACTAGAGTAACAGCAACTTCATGGAATGGTTAAGTCACAAGGTGCCAACAGGTACCAATGCTTTTCTCCCCATGTGTGTGCATCCCTTAGATGCCTGTGGTGCTCCTACTGCCTGTGCACCATGTGTGGGAAGCATGTGTCTGGCAGTTAGCACAGAGGCATACCTCTCAACCTCTTAGCACAAGAAATCTGGACAAATCCTAAATTAATGTTGGGATAAAGACCCCAAAATAGGGATACATTTTACATATTGCTGTTATAAACTTAAACAGATGATAGAATAACAGGATTTGTGTTGGCATTCATTTTTGGAAGGATACAAAGTCTGAAACTCAAACTTTGGCCTCATATCTGTTCTGTAGTTCTCACACATGCTGTTTTTAGGTGCTGCCATTCTTCTTCAACTCCACCCAGTTTCTCTTATTCTTCTTGAGGTGCTGGAGCCCAGAGTAATTCCTCAAAATATTGTTGTGCCTTCTATCCAGTTAGCTTGCATGTCTTCAGCCGGGTCTCTCTTGATCTTAGAGCCTTCTCTAACTGCTGCTTGCAGATGACTTTGGCAACCAGTGGTTTATGCTGTGGCAAAGCTGTTTCACTGGACATGACTTTGCAATTGCTGATTCTACCCCAGTGTCCTTTCCCTACTAGGAAGAATTCCAGCTGAGTTGCATGTTGGCTACTCTTGTATGTGATCTTGTGACTGTCTCTCTCTCTCTCTCTCTCTCTTTCTGAACCATATGTTGGCTATTATCAATCCATTTGCCAGACAGCAGGCTAGAATGGCCTCTCCTCCTTTATTGCTGTTGCCCCATCCATGTTGACACATGCAGTCCTCATATCCTGCTCTGTCTGTCCCGATATGTGCATTTAGGTCACTCATTATCAACACCAATTCATGCTATCCTGCTTTATCTAGTAGGTGCTGCAACTGCTGTATGAATCTACTCGTTGCCTCACTATCACAGCCCTGCTGTGGGGCATAGGCTGAGATTATGAATAGTAACCTATCCTTACACTGGGGTCTTATTGTTATGATTCTATCCCTAATTCTGATGACATCCGGCACTGCCTTCTGATGTCTCTCCATCACCACAGTTCCCACACCATTTCTAGCCTGTTCTCCTCCTGAGTAGTAGACTGTGGATCCCAAACTAATTAGCTTTGCTGCCCTGCTCTTCCATCTTGTCTCCTGAATTCTTCCAATGTCTAGCCTCCTCCTTAAAATCTTGTCATCTACTTCCAATCTCTGCCTTGTCAATGAACCAACACTGAGTGTAGCAATTCTTAGTTCATGTTTGTTTGGCAAGTTGATTGGTTTTATGTCCAGCTTTTGCTCACCAGAGTTAACCCAGGTAACCCATGTAGAGCAACTGGGCACATGCAGACCAGTAGTTTATTATCCTAGGGCACATACTCCCCTCCCTTCATTAGGATGGGTCCCTAGAGTAGGTAGAAATAGGCTGGGTCCTCAACCCACTTATCATTGGCAAATACTCATGTCCATTTGGTGACATTAGTCAACATGTCCAAATCACCTACAGCCATATTTTTACGCCATCAAGTGGCTAGCTCTGCCACAGTGTACAATCTGTGATCCATGTTCTCTTAGCTTGAGGATACTGCACCCCACAGTAGATGCCAAAAACAGTTGGTCTATACAGCTCTTCCCCTTATAGAGCACCATCTAGATTCTGTGCTGCTGCCCACAGCTCCATTCTTGGGTGAGTTTGAAATGAAATACTCAGGTATGTTTTCTGGAGGATGGAGGAACCCCAGAGAGACACAGAGAAAACATGCAAACTCCAAACAGGAAGAACAGGATAGTACCTTGTACCTTATGCAAGGGAGGCAAAGACCTTCATCATTTTGCCAACTGGTATATGTCATGTACAAAGTGCCATTATTGTCAGCTTCTAGAGACATACTGACCTCAGGCATGGACAGGTGTATACTGCTGGATCCTTTCCCTGTAGAACCATGGAAAGCATACAGATAGCATAACCATGTGTAAGCTGGTACATGTGTGATCACCAGCACCGTGCATCAGACAGACAGTGGTATTTCAGGAATATACATAACCCATGAGTACATACATACCTCTTTGAGCATGATGTGTTCTTTGCAAGCCCAATATCCCTTGCTGACAGAAATGCAGTATGTTGTCTAAGATTACACTGTTCAAAGTTGCTAGGCACTGTCTATTATAATGGCATGTCACACAACTCACTTGGTATAATACCCACAGATGTTGGCAATCATAACCTGTGATACAGGTGTTCACAGCTGGAGCCTTGATGTTCCTGTACATGGTCATATATATGTACATCAGGCTGATATGCTAGCAATGTCCTTCATAAGTGACATTTGCCACTATCTGGAGCAGCCGCAATAGACACTGAGGCCGTTGTGACCAGTCCTGCTCCCAGCACTAGTCCACTGATCAGAATTAGTGCTCTGAAAGTTTCTCTACTGAGGATTTTAAGGACCTGCTCAGTCTGTCAGTTGACACAGTATCCTGTTGGAGTGGCCTCAGTAGCCAACCTGCCCGGAGCTATGTTTTCTGCCTCATACATTGCATGGAAATTCACAGAGGTTGCCCTGTGATGCACTTGTAGCAGTGGTGGTTGTGCTCACTCACAGCATTTATTTGCTGCACTATTTCTTTCAACACCTGAATCTGAAGGCCTTGTCTCCCTGATCTTTCTCCAGGATCCTCCTATGGCCTGCAGCAGAACCCAATTCTCCTGCTACAATTTTTTTTGGCACCATAAGAGCTCCAAAACACCTGTTGGAGCACACATGGATGTGTGTGTTTACAGTACTGTGCATATCGAACAACAGCGACAATCTCACTGACCCCACCAACCCTGTGTCAGTTATTCCTGCCTTGTGCAGTGACATGATATTACTGCCATGACACTGTGTAGGACTATGTTACATGTGGGCATGTTTTCTACATACATTGTCCATCACTGCAGTGCCTACACCAATCTTGCTGGAGCAGAATGCATAGATTTCTCCAGAATAGTAACAAGTGGTTGTGATCCGTTTCAATCTAGATAGATCAATCATAAATATAATCATGAAACTTGGAACATGCAGAAACTATTGCCAAAAGCTCTTTCTCAATTTGCACATAGTGCAGCTCTGAGTCAATGTCCTAAATGCATAAGCTACAGGTCTTCCTTCTTGAAGAATAATTAACCAAGACCAAATTTTGAAGAATCACAAGAAAGAACAACAGGTTTGTTAACATCATAGTACCTTAACATAGGTGGTGGCAAATTTCTGCTTAAAGTTATCAAACGTCTCTTGATGATGTTCTAACCATGACCATACACCATTTTTGCATGTTAGCTCTCTCAAAGGTGCTGTCAGTTCACTGAAATCTGGGATAATTTTGCCTTAATAGTTGACCATGCCCAAAAACACTGTAAACTTTGCACATTATCTGGTGCTGGCATCTCTAGAATGGCTGTTTATTTCTTAGCGTCAGGCTTCAAGAATGTACTGGTGAACAAATGTCCCACGTAAGTCACCTCTGGAAGCCCGAATATGCATTTCAGAGGACTGAGCTTTAAGTTTACCTCACGTGCTATGTCAAGAACTTTCTTGAGGTTTCTGTCATGCTTAAGTTCGCCATTGCTTCCAACTAATAGATCATCTACTATTATGGCACGAGTGTAACCTGAAAAAATGTGCTCCATTGCACGCTGAAAAACTTCACTTGCAGAATTTATTCCAAAATGCCATCCTTAGGAATCTGCATCTGCCAAATGGAGTACCAAAAGTAGTGAGAAATGAGGATTTGTGATCAAGCATCACTTGACAAATTGAACTTTTTGCATCCGAAATAGAAAGCCTTTCTTATGAGCAGCTACCACGGATGACACCCATTCAGTTGGTTCTGCGGCTGGACAAATCACACCTTGCTGCACCATTTTATCTAACTGAGCTTTTACTTTGTCTTGCATTGCAATCATAACTCTTCTTGCTGGTCTGTCTACTGGAGTAACCTCTAGATCTAGCTTCATGGAATACACAACTGGATGTTTGCCCACCTTGTCATTGAAAACATCTGTATACTCTGAGAAAATGGCTTCTGAAAAATTGGAACTCAGAACTGCATTCACATGATGAACTTCTTTAGCAAAAGAAAGCAGATTCATTCTCAAGCTATCTTTGAGACCTAGTAAAGACTGCACTGGTCATCGGACTACATAGAATAATGAGTTGTAACAGCTTTCAGCTAAATAACAGGAAAGTATTACTGAACCTTTGGTTTGAATTTTTTCCCTTCCATATGCAACAAGTCTCGCACTGCTGGTTGTATTGAGTTGATCATTAGTTCTCAGTTTTGCAAATGTGTCCGTTGACATAACATTGCACTTTGATCCAGAGTCTACTTTGAGCTCTGTGGATTTTCCATTGATCCTGACCATACAAAACACCTCACTCCTTGTTAATAAGTTTACTGCGACAACTCTTTTTACAAGCACTGATGCACCATCCACATAGAAAGCTGACTGTTTCAGTTCTACTTGATCAACTTGCTTTTTCGTGCAACCTTTCTTTACAACTGAGTGAGGCTTACTTGATGTGCAAAACTTTGGAAAGTTGTTCCATTTCTTGCACTTGTGGCAATGCTGACCAAATGCTAAACACTTCTCTCTTTTAGATTCATGATTTGCATCACAATTGCGACAGTTAAAAATAAAGCTAGACTTGGGCTTTGCTGACTCACATTTGCACTGTCCTGGACTGGCAGTAGAGGTTGCATAAGCTGCTTGTATAAAAATATCATACTCTTGTTCAAATATTCTCCAGTTCTCTGCAATATTCTGATCAAATACAAGTGGTTGATATTTTCGAAATCCACCTGCAATCAAGCATGAATACACACACTCACACATATACATAAGTAATTGGCATAAACACACTTTGCACAATGCTTTTCTGTATTTTATACTTATACTTGTTCTCTTTAAGTTTGTCTGAATTATGCAAATAAGCAACCTCGTAGTACTCTCAAACAACTGAACTCTGCGAAATAACTTCTCGGCCTTCTCAATGTTTTATTATACTTTGCAAAATACTTTCTTCGGATTAACAATGCTTTATAAAACTTTACAGAATGGCTTTTTAAACTTTTCAATACTTTATGGGGCTTTGCAAAATATTTCTTGGACTATACGATGCTTTGTGAAATCTTCGATTGGTAAAAGCAAAATTGCTAAATAATTTACCATCATCCACCATGCTTGCTGAATTGGCAGAAGTAGAAATGCCAGTCATACACATTCGAAATTGATAAATACTGAGATGGTAAAATCATGCACACTGAAACTGGTGAAGGCAGAAATGCAAAAGTCACTTGCTTGTGAATCAGTAAAGACAGAAATGCTAAAGTTATACACTTTCGAAGCTTTGGTATCAGTAAAGGCAGAAATGCTAAGATCATTTATTCTCAGAATTGGCAAAGGAAAAAAATGCCAAAATAATTGCTTGGGGCTTTATCAATGAAGGCAGGCATGCTGCAGTCATACGCCACTATTTGTTAAAGTCATCTCTTTAAGAAACATTCAAGAATGCTACGTTGCAACTGGGTAATTCACGAGTACTGTAACACTCTTGTAATTTTTGCAACAACTACCTTTTATCAATACAGGAAATATATCAAGCAGTTGTACAATATAAGCAAACTGGTCTTGTGCTGCCCAAATCAGTATTTTTTGAAGTATTTGCACTTTGTAAATAACTATGCAGTACATTGAAATGTCCTCAGAATGGCGGTACTAAGCAACTCTTTACTGTACAAGAAGCACTCTGTAATGGTGGCACTCTGCGAGCAGACACACCCAGCACAAAACTTTTCCTCAAATAACTCTGCTTTGACCGGATTTTTCACAAAATAAAATCTTGCACACACTGAACTCTTTGAAATAAATGCACAGTAATAAGCACACACTGAAAGCACATTTACAAACTCTGAGATACTTTAAACAACTTTACAATACAAAGTCATAGTTTTGCCCAAACACAAACAGTCACCTTGCTTTATTTGTGCTTACTGTGCCTTTTTCTCTTTTCTTTTTGTATTCTTTTGCTTGTTTAAGCCCTTTTTTATGCCCAACATGTTTCTCTTGTGCTCACTTTACTCTAAACATGCCTAATTCTGCCTTTAATACACTTGTTCTGACTTAAACATGCTCATTTTGTCTTTTAAAGCCAGTCATTTTGTCAAACATCTTTATTTTAAACATTCTCTTTAATTAGCAAACTTTTTTGTACTTTCCCCTTGACTGATAATGTGGTTTGTGCCCTTTCTGCTGCTTTTCTGCATTGAGTAAATCATTTCTTATTTTCTTTCATTACCTTTAATTCATTCTGATTGTGGTTGTACTGTTTTCTCTCAGTTCTTCCTTCACTGGCATTTCTACATCTCATGGCTCCATATGTTCAACTCTCTTCCATCCCAGTTTTGACACCATGTCGCTTTTGTGTTGGTACAAGAAAAAATGAGTCTCCATGGGTTTTGTTTAAGCAGGTATATTCTATAAAAACACATCACTGTAAACAGTTATTGACTGTGACTTAAGTAACTTATATACAGAGTAACCAAAAAACACCAAAGCACACAGGAATCCAGTAACCACAGCTCCATGAAGTGAATAAGGCAGCAAAATTTAATCTTGTTTTAACGCTTCAAACAAAACAACCGCATTTTCATCCACCTACATACAGGACTTCTTCAGAAATACAATAAAAAGCAAATTCCCTCCCTTTATACTACTTCCTATAACATTTAATCACTTGAAAACCTTTTAATATAAATTAACTAATTAGTAACTAAGCAACCATAATTACCTAAAGTTACAAGAAAACTACAGTAATGAATGTTAGTATAAAAATTTGATATAAATTCACAATACTACATACAAAATGTCAAAAGGGAATGCATTTTTCAACCCATTTAAAAACACACTAGTGTGCAAAACAATGTTAACATTCTAACTATATGCATACAATAAGTTAAAAGTAAAACATGTAAAATGCTATAAATATAATGGCTATGGTATACAAAACTAAACAATACTGCCATCTCCTGGTGTTGTAAGCACAATACAACTAAACAAATTTCAACCAAATCTTGTCTTAGCAGAAGCCAACATTTTTTTTTTAAAGGACCCAGTTAAAGTTTAGCAGACCTGAGTTTAAGAACTGGGGCCAATGAGACATGATCATTGAGTCCTGGTAGCCTATTGGCTTCTAATTTGAGTTGCCAAAATAGCTCCCTAAACTCAATAGTTGTCTCCCAGGGATCCCCCTAGGGTCCAATTCCACTTTTTCAATAATAAAAAACACAAAAACTGATTCAGTGCAATACGTACTATGTTTGTAGAGGGCATTATTAATGTCCTGCTTCTTAATATCATTAAGGTGTTCATATATACACCTCTTAAATTTCCTATTTGTCTTTCCTATATAGAAACACCCACATATTTTACAAATAGCAATGTATACGACCCCAATAGTATCACAATTACAGTGTGTGTTGGTATCTACCTTCTCATTCCTATCCTTTAAACTCACACCGTTTCCTGAAGTACATAAGGACATTGTGTGCAAGAACCACACTTGTATGTGCCCTTCCTTTGCCTACCCTGTTTTGTTTTATGATTTTCTAACATTTCCTTAATATTCTTGCCCTTCCTGTAAGTGAATTTCATGGGTTCCTTAAATAGTTGCTCTAAGTCTGAATAGTTACCAAACCTCCCCCAATTCTTAGAAACAATGTCCCTAATATAACCAACATTATTACTACTAAAATTCAAGACAAAATTGCTGGTCCAATTAATTTCAGTAGGGACGTTGTTGGCTTTCTGACCCACTACCAACTCGGGAACCCCTAAAATAGGGCTAAAGCTACCTCTCCTCTCCTTAATTTCATTCTCATTTTCTTCCACTAAACCCAAAGGATACTTCCTTTCTAAAAACATCTTTCTCAGTTTTTTACTTTCTACAGTATAATCCTCGTCTAAAGAAGTCATTCTGCAACTCCTAATGAATTGCCCTTTTATAATTGCCCTCTTTTGACTAAAACGGTGGGCACTAGTAAAAAAACAAGTAGGAGTTCAAGAATGTCTCTTTTCTATACACATTTGATTTAAATATTTTCTCCTCTGGAACTTTTTCTACTACTACATCTAAATATTGTAGTCTCTCATGAGAAATAACATGAGTGAACTTTAAAAATTCTGTAGTGTTATTCATATACTCAATAAATTCATATAGTATCACTTTCGGTCCAACCCAAAAGATGCGGATGTCATCTAGGTAACATCTGTAATAGCTCCAATACTGTGAGTATTCTGAATGAAATAAATGTTTCTCCTCCCATGTGGACAAGACTAGGTTGGCGTACATGGGGGCACAACAGGTCCCCATAGCTAACCTACTTACCTGCTTGAAGAACTCGCCTTCAAAAAACAGGAAATTGTGTCTAAGCACTGTATCCATAACTTCTATAAGAACCACTATGGTATCACTATCTATACTACCCTTTATTCTGAGTGCTTCCTCAAACCATTCTAGTCCTGCCTTATGGGGTACAACATTAAACAAATCCTGGATGTCCAATGCAACAAATATTAAATCATCCTGATATAATTTTCCACCAATACTTCTCAAAAACTCCCAAGAGTCCTTAAGGATGCCCACCTTCTCAGACCAAACCTTTTTTATCCTCAAGTCCAAATATTTGGCTAGTGGATAGGTTTTAGATCCTGTAGCTGCCACAATTGGTCTGAGAGGTGGGTTGTCGACATCCTTATGGACCTTGGGTATACCAAAAATTGAAGGAACTTTAGGTTTGTCCATAACTAGGTATTGATATACTTCTTGACTAATCATGTCATCCTTAAACATTTCTTTTAACATAAAGTCAATTTTCCTATATGCGACATTAATTTCATTGCGAGACACTCTGGTATATCTATCCGTGTTATTTAACATGTCCAACATTTTGGCTGAGTACGTAATACTATCCATAATAACCACCCTCCCTCCTTGTCAGGCTTCATAACCCTGACATTCTCATTCATCCTCAAAGAATTCAACAAGTCATTTTCCTCTTTGCTCAGTTTGTAATGCCTACTTGAATTGCTTAGACTTTGTCTGAGCTCCATTTCAACCTGGGTCTCAAAATTCTTGAGCTGGGAGTGGAGTGGTGGATTGTATTTGCTCTTTCTCTTCATTAATTAAATGGATATTAGGTCCATTATTTTGTATAATAAGTTCTAAATTCTTTTTCCTCAAAAATAATTTCAAGTCTATTAAGACATTGGAAATGTTACTCACAGTACTTGGTACAAATTTAAGTCCTTTACTAAACAAGCTAAAGTGCACATATATAGTAAATAACTATAATTGAATATGTTGAAATTCTGATACATATGTCTGTAACCTTCCACTACAATATGTCCATCTCCAAGCAAATCCTGTGCCATGCTACAATTCTGAACATGTAACTTAGTACCTCCTCCCTTTCTGTTGCCCCCCCCCCGGGGTAGTGATAATTCATTGGTGTCTGTTGTTTGATTCTCTCTGACCTCCTCAATGGGGGGAATTCTAAAGGGTCATCTAGAACATACCCCCCTGACCTACTGCACCTTGAAAATGAGTATAATCACCTTCAGTATTCCATTCCATGTTATCAGCTCTCTTCCAGGGTTCGTCCCCCGCCTACATGATTAGTATTATTCCAGTATTGTCTCCTGGTGTTGGTCTTGGGTTTGGGGTAAGAGCGTTGTTCCCTATACTCCACTAGGTTCCTGTCCAATTTTTTACATTTTCTATCATAAATATGCTTACATTTTTCTTCACTTTTGTCCTTCAGTTTAAAATATTTTGTTTTTTCCGCCTCCACTGTAAACAAGAGGTCTGTTAATATGGCATGATTAATTTTGTCTATATTTTTATACAATGTACCCATTTCTTTTTCATTGTTATTAATAATAGCTCTCATAATATCTAATACACAATTATTAAAAAGTTTGAGCAACTCTTTATGAAATTCACTACCCTCCCTGACATTGCTGGGATATTTAAAAATACGTATTCCCTTTGGCACAATTTCCCTCCCAATGCATTCCTTTAAGAAACAGTTGTCCATATGCAAGATTGTATATCTTAACATCAAATCATATAATAAATTAACATTTGTGTTGTAACTGTTCACATTCTGATTATTCAATACCCTAGTCATGTCTGAGTAACTGTCAGCAAAATAACAGTTACTTTTAAGCCATTGAGAAACGGCATGAATTCCCATGAAGGAAGGGCACATACAAGTGTGGTTCTTGCACACAGTGTCCTTATGTACTTCAGGGAAATGGTGTGAGTGTAAAGGATAGGAATGAGAAGGTAGAGACCAACACACACTGTAATTGTGATACTATTGGGGTTGTATACATTGCTATTTGTAAAATATGTGAGTGTTTCTATATAGGAAAGACAAATAGGAAATTTAAGAGGCATATATATGAACACCTTAATGATATTAAGAAGCAGGATGCCCTCTACAAACATAGTACGTATTGCACTGAAGCAGTTTTTTTTTTATCATTAAAAAAGTGGAATTGGACCCTGGGGGGAGGGTCCCTGGGAGACAACTATTGAGTTTAGGGAGCTATTTTGTCAACTCAAATTAGAAGCCAATAGGCTACCAGGACTCAATAATCATGTCTCATTGGCCCCAGTTCTTAAACTCAGGTCTGCTAAACTTTAACTGGGTCCTTTTAAACAAAAAAAAAAATAAAAAAAATGTTGGCTTCTGCAAGATTTGGTTGAAATTTGTTTAGTTGTATTGTGCTTACAAAACCAGGAGATGGCAGTATTGTTTAGTTTTATATACCATATACATTATATTCATAGCATTTTACATGTTTTACTTTTAACTTACTTATTGTATATATATATATATATATATATATAGTTAGAATGTTAACATTGTTTTGCACACTAGTGTGTTTTTAAATGGGTTGAAAAATACATTCCTTTTTGACATTTTGTATGTAGTATTGTGAATTTATATCAAATTTTTATACTAACATTCATTACTATCGTTTGCTTGTAACTTGAATTTTAGATAATTATGGTTGCTTAGCTACTAATTAGTAGGGTTGCCACCCCTCCGTATTTTTTCCGGACTATCCGGAAATCAGATTGATTCTCCAGCAGTCTGGAAAACACTTTCCAAACTTCGGTATTCTGTTTCAAAAAGGAAACAGACTATCGAAGTTTGTAAATCGACTGACTTACTATGCCTTTTTACAGAAAAGCATAGTAAATCAGCCGTAAGCAGGCAGCAGGAATGGGAAAAGAGGTTATTCCCTGCCGAGTGATGTCATTGTGACATCACAAAATGGGTGGAATGTGGGCAAGAGAGGGGGTGGGCTGGGCGGGGTTACTGGTGATGTGAGGGGCGTGGCTTTACTCCGGTTTTAGCCACAACGAAAGGTGGGAAGCCTACTAATTATTTAATTTATATTAAAGGGTTTTCAAGTGATTAAATGTTATAGGAAGTGGTATAAAGGGAGGGCATTTGGTTTTTATTGTATTTCTGATGAAGTCCTGTATGTAGGTGGATTAAAATGCGGTTGTTTTGTTTGAAGCATTAAAATAAGATTAAATTCTGCTGCCTTATTCACTTTGTGGAGCTGTGGTTACTGGATTCCTGTGTGCTTTGGTGTTTTTTTGGTTATTGTGACTTTCAAGGCACTATTTCCTCCTTGTTTTTGAGGTTTATATACAGAGTAACTACTGTGATCATACATGCTCATTCACTGGCTGCTTCTGCAAAATGGCACTAGGGATTGCACGTGTCTAGAATTTATATGTGCCCGCACAGCCTCGCATGCTTCTTAAAGACATAGCACACACACGTTACACTCTGATCTACAGGTCCCTTGTATAAAGCTGATATCTGCTACTTGCTTGCTGGAAAGGTGAGTGAAACCATAATCCTCATTTGCTCTGATGAGCAACAGTGGCATAAATATAGTGATCTGAAGAGGTAGCCCCAAGACAATCTACTGCAATGGGAAAAAATGTTAGGGGGAGACAGACTATGTATTTTATATATTTTTTTGTTAATTCATTCGACAGGAGGCCTTAATGTAGAGGTATAAGCTTTTTTTGCTTTCTGTGATTATGCAGCATTCATTAATGTGTCTTTTGTATTTTGTAGCAGAGAAGAAGATTGTAGAAATTAGACTCACCTATGAGAGGAGACAGGACAGACTCTTCAGGTGTCGGAGTAATTGTAGTGTATTGCGGCCAGAACTATATGATTGCTTAACCTGCTTACTAAAGCATTAACTAGGCTGTCATTCTATCACAGTACATAAACATTGCTCATTTCTTCAGGGCTTGTACAGCTGCTATGTTTTAAATGCATTTGTAAAGGTCTTTAACTGTGCCACTTATTCCTGAAATGGTCATGTATAGGACAACTGCAATGACCTTATGTGTACAGCTGCAGTTAGGTTGTTTCTTTTCCTTTTAATTAGTAGAGCAGTTTTTTGTTCACTGCCTCTTCAGATTATGATTACCACTGCATAGTTCTTCATTGCCCTTGTAAGACTATCATTTTGTAATGGCCTTTATAACTATATTAATGTCCTTCATTGTGAGTTATTCCTGAAATAGGATGTGCATGATAACTGGACTGAACTGCATACCACTGCGGTGAGCCTGATTTTCCTTCTTTTGACTATTCAAGCATTTATTATTTGCCATTTATTATTTGCCAATTGCCTGTTTGCAATTGTGATTTTATGCTACTGTCCTGCTCTGTGTCATACATCCCTGCATTTGCCACACTGTGTAGGACAACTTCACAAACAGCTGGAACCTCAGCATTAACCATTTACATGTTTTCAGTATGAATAGTTCTTCCTTAATTTGCTGTCCATTGAACACATTAGCTTTCATCCATACTGTGTGCCACTGTCTTCCACACTGGTGACACTGGTGTTATCCCCAGTCTTAAGTGGTCAACAGCCATTGATATAAACATTGTTCTGCTGACTATTTTTTGCTTTACAAGGTCTGTCTCAATAAGGTGTTCCTCACTATAATGGCCATTGATGTTTGTTTCCTGTTTTCATTCTGTCATAATGTTTTTGTTTATTTTGTTGCTTTGTTGTTTTTTTCCTCTGTTTAATGTTATGTTTTCTGTAGAATCAGCCATGGAGCAGAAATAGGTAAGAAAGCAGCCACCACATCCTGCACAAGAAACTGCATCAACAGCGGAGCCTCAAAAGTCCCCAGGCAAGCTTCTTGGTAGGGCAAAAAAGGCATCCTGTGGAAGACATTCTGGAAGGCTCACTGGTCTCCTCTGGTGCTTCTTCTCTTGTGGGTGTCATATACTCCTCATCAGGGAGTGGTACAGAGGGATTCTCATGGATCTCCCAGCAGGAGGTGCATTAGCTGGTTAGGACTAGGATGGACCAGTGGTTTAATATCCGTTTTAACACCTAGGAGTAAACTCTAATGTGATGGATCACCAGTGTCAGACCCTGCCCATTATGTCAGCCATGGAGGTGACTAACTTCTTTGAGGGTTCCTCTCTGGGATGACATGGCAGCTTAATACCCAGATCCCATCTGCCATCATCATGGGGTTCCTCCTTCTTGTATGTCACTCTCCCTTTCTGTCTATTGATCATTCCTCCTCATCAACTTTGCCTACCCACTACATATGTGTGTGTGTGTGTGTGTGTGTGTGTGTGTGTGTGTGTGTGTGTGTGTGTGTGTGTGTGTGTGTGTGTGTGTGTGTGTGTATGTGTGTGCGTGCGTGTGTGTGTGTGCGTGCATGCATGCGTGTGTGTGTGTGTGTGTGTGTGTGTGTGTGTGTGTGTGTGTGTGTGTGTGTGTGTGTGTGTGTGTGTGTGTGTGTGTGTGTGTGTGTGTGTGTGTGTGTGTGTGTGTGTGTGTGTGTGTGTGTGTGTGTGTGTGTGTGTGTGTGTGTGTGTGTGTGTGTGTGTGTGTGTGTTTGTGTGTTTGTGTGTGTGTGTGTGTGTGTGTGTGTGTGTGTGTGTGTGTGTGTGTGTGTGTGTGTGTGTGTCCATTACAGCATCCTTTTTTGAGTTTGAGTTATATGTTTGTTTGCTCATTCTGTAAATCTTATACTCCTATCCTTCTTATCGACAAACTCTCCTCTGCTTCCACCCCCTCTATCCTTCCTTTAAAAAAATAACATAAAAAAGAGCACCTACACCACAAAAAATCCCGCCTCTCTCTACTCACACCAGTCATCCCTTTGTTTAGTCTATCTTGATATTCCTCAGCATTCCTTCCTTTCTCTTCCCTTTTCTGACTGTCTTATAACTCCATTTCCTTTGTATTTATAAAATAAATAGATTTTTGTAGACTGTCCAGATTTTTCCCTCACATTTTTGGTCTGTTAATCATTAAAGTTGTGATTTTCTGGAAAATCATTGAGTCACTAAATAATGACAGGTATTTGAGTTTCAGACTTTATATTATTATGAAAATGTATGCAAAAGTAAAACCTGTTTTTCTAGCAACTTTCTAAGTTTATAAGATCAATTTTTAAAATATGTTCCTGATTCTGGGCCTTTGCTCCATGTTATTTTTGGCTTTGTCCATATTTCTTGCGCTAAGAGGTTGAGAGGTATGCTTTACTGTGTGACCATTGTATGTACTGCTATCTGTGCCTGTGTGTTACATCAACGCAATTGTTAAGGAGCATCACATCAAGCATGCAATCTGCATGTCAACAGCATTAGATCACATGACCTCTCATAGCATGAGCTGCTTATTTGCATGATGACTGCAGTTTTCATGCATGCATGGCTTCATTGTTCAGCATTGTCTGTGGCATATCCACAGTCTGCTGGCACTTATGAATACCTAATCAACATTAGGCTACATCACACAGGGTAATTCAACAAACCCTACATGGAGTGATTGTCTGTGTAGGAATAGTGTTGCAGCCTGAACATGGAATATTGCCGCCGAGCAATCCAGGAAACAGGGCTGGAGCCATGCACGAGCATACAGACACAGAGATGTTTGCGGAATGCAAATCACCTCATCTGCTATTGAAAACCATGAAAATTAGGTGGTTTTGTGATCCAGCAAGCAGAAATGCATCTGTGTAAGTGCCCTGTCTGCAGGAAAAATGTACGTGGTTACTAACCTTGTACCGGACTATAACATTGAAACAGGGGCTGTAACAGCCCAAATAAAAAGTTGTATATGTGACAGTAGCCATGCAAATGGCCAAATCTATGGCCAATGAGACAAAAAAGTAATGCAATATATAAAAAAATTAATCTTTTTTTAATACATATGCCACATTTGAGTGGTGTGCGATGACGTGCAAACATGCTATTTTGCAAAAATAAATAAAATGTGTAAAATATGAAATATAAAGGTATGCAAAGTCATTACATTATAGTTCCCAGCATGCAGAGTCATACAATGGCTGGTTATGGTGATAGCTAAGAAGATAGAGGTTGGTGTAGTGCTGTATCTAGGGTATACGCAATTAGCTATATGTAAATGAGCCAGGTTTATTGAATCGCAAAAAGGGCCACCATGTCCGTAAGTACTAACTGTGGTAGGGCTAGAATTGTGTTGCTGTAGGCAGAACACATAGGTACCATGAAAAGGGGCTGTGTCACTGCATATTTCAGCAGATTGGAGCTTAGTTGCACCTATTTCCGCTCAGCTAAGCACAGCAAAGCAGGGGGGGTGTCTGGACTGCTAAGCTATACTTAGCTCTGCGGTGCATGTTTTAGCAGGTGAAGGAACAGCTAAGTGTGCCTGTATGCAGGGGAGGGTCCAATCTGCTGAGCAATGTTTACACTGGAGCCACAGGTTTGCACGGAATGCTGCAGGGCTTAGCAATGGACGAAATTGAAAAAAAACACAAATAAAAGGAAATAGCCTGGAAAAGCCAATCAGCTATAAATGACTGATAAGCCCTGTCCCACTGACACTGGCCCATTCAAACCCCTCAATTATATAGCTGTCAGGTGGAATGTATCATAGTCAGCTAATCACACAGGCTGCATCTGCAGCACACCACTATAAAGTATGCATACACCCTTCAATCTGATTTTACCCACATACTCTGCACCATTGGAGTACACACTTTGGAATTTTAACTGACAAAATGATAAGGGCTGCTGCTGCTTTGAAACATCTGTATGTGCTACAGGCTGAGGTCAGTGATGATGATGATGCTTGCAATAGGCCCAGACTGAGGAGGAGAAGAGTGTTCAGACCCAGGGTAACCCTTCAGGGGCTACATCAGCCAGAGATAGTAGAGTGCTACAGGGTGGACAGGGGCATACTACAGGAATTAACCAAGCTCTGCTGCCCTCACCTCAGACCCAGAATCAGCAGAGGGGAATCCATCCCAGTGGAAAGAAAGTTATGTGTAGCCTTAAGAATACTAGCTACAGGTACCTTCCAAAGACCTACTGGAGACATCATGGGGGTCTCACAGATGTCCATATCCAGGGTACTCCACTCATTCCTGGATATCATGCTAACACATGCCAGTGAGCACATTTATTTCTCCAGCACCCCTGAGGAGAGGACCAGCAATATGTGTCTCTTCCACCATGTAGCACACTACACAGAGGTACTGGGTGCCATAGACAGCACCTATGTGCACATCAAAGCACCACTCAGTGAGGATGGTAAAGTCTATGTCAACTGCAAGGGGTATTACTCCATCAACTGTCAGGTTGTGTGCAATCCCCAGGGCATTATCAACAAAATGTGCGTGCTGGCAGCCCTGGCAGTTATCATGACTCCCACATCTGGCATGCATCACAGCTGTATCAGGCATTTGCCAGGGGGGGACATCCCATACGGCCATCTAGTGGGGGATGCTGGCTATGCACTGGAACCATGGATGATGACACCCATCAGAAATGCACACACACACCACTGAAGAATGCTATAGTGAGGCACATGCACAAACTATGAACATCGTAGAGTGTGTGTTTGGGCTGCTCAAGTCATGGTTCCTCTGCTTTGACATATCTGGTGGAGCCCTGCAGTACTCTCCAGCCACATGTGCACACATGTTCATAGTATATGCCATGCTACTAATATGATCCTGCAGAAACAGCTGTGTCTGGAACATCACAGGGAATGGACACACAACACCGCTCCATTGCCAAGGTCCCCACAGGCACAGGGGGACTCAGAGGAGGAACCCTCTGAGCCTGTCCCTGTAGGTAGACATAGGTGTGCCCAGTACACCTTGGCCTTGGCAAAGAGGCAACACATAGCACATACACTGACAACCTAGGGTCCCAGGGACTGACACCTCACTCCAACTCACATACACGCAGTAAAAAGGATGCCACCCACATCACACTACCTGTACCTTACCATGTATAGGCTGTGTACTGCATGCATTTGACAGAGTCAACCCTGAAGCACTGTCCTCTCAACTGCTTTAGGGACAAGGTAAGTCACTCTTCTTAGCAAAAAATGAATGGGGTAGTAGACTGTGGTAGCATATCTATGGTACTGCTGCATGTATGCAAAGGAATGGAGTGGGCTACCAGGATAGCAACAGACAACTGACAGCTATGTGGGACAACAGGAACCCTCTACCAAATACTGGCTACCTCAGAATATGCAGTAGTCCTCAAGGTGGCAAAACTCACTGCACTATATGTGAGGGACTAACAAACAGTGGGGTTATAGGACAGATGCATGGATGTCAATGTTGCAGTCTCATACATACCTCTCAACCTCTTAAAGCAAGAAATCTGTACAAAGCCATAAAGAAATGTGTGGCAAAGGCCCAACAATATGGACAATTATGAAATATTGCTCTTACAAACTTAGAAAGTTGATATTATAACAGGTTTTGCAGTAGCATGAATTCTCTGAAGGGTAAGAAGTCTGAAACTCAAATGTCTGTCATTACTTTCTAATGTCAGTCTTTAATGATTTGCCAGTATTTTTACAGACAACCAAAATATTATGAAAAAATTGAACCATAATATGTGGCAAACATCTGGACAGTCTGTGAAAATGTGTACAGTTGATAGATATGCTTCCCTAACACCAACACACCTGTGTTTCCATAGAACTGCAGTAACATTTATGTTTGTAAGGTAATAGCAGCAGACCACACATTCCCAGGGCTGTCCCAATTAACTTGCTAACTTGTTCCATTTCCACAATATGCAGGGGTCAATGTGCTATGTATGTGCATGGTTAATAGTGTCAGGAAGTAAACAGCACTGGTTGGTGGCTGTTGTAGCTTAGTGCTCTAAGTACAGTACTGTGGTTGACAGGGTCCATAGTTCAAGACTGGCTGTGCTACTTATTTTGTATATCAGCTACATCTACTCTAGGAGTTCTACAGACTGTCCAGAAGTCAATATTTGTTATTGCAGGAAAGCTGGACAATGGCAGGACAGGGGGGCAACACAAATGGACAATACACAGCTCTGAGTAACCTAGATGGTGCCTAGTAGAACAGTAGGTTGTGGCAAGTCAGTCTAGCCCCAGGATATAAAGCCAGCCACATTACTGTGTCACTACTGATAACAAGTCAGTGGGTACCATGTACACCGCTGGAATGACAGAGTTTCTCAGAATGTCTACACGCATGCCTCATATATCTGTTCTGTTTGTCATAACATTGCATTTGCCTGGCAAACTATTTGCAAACCAATAAAGGTTGATGTGAAAACATCAATGACAGACAGTTCAGATGCAGACTTCATACCCATAAGAAAATGCAAGCTAATACAAAACCATTCTACCAACTGTCTACATCTGGAAGAGCAATATGAAGACCTTGT
Source organism: Protopterus annectens (assembly GCF_019279795.1). NCBI lineage: Eukaryota > Metazoa > Chordata > Ceratodontiformes > Protopteridae > Protopterus > Protopterus annectens. Next base: position 901,808,823 of record NC_056728.1, read on the forward strand.
CCCCATGTCTGGGCATGTATCTGACTGTTATATATGGGCCTGTCCAGATGTCTGTCTGTAAGACTTTGAGAGCTATGGCGAGCATGTAGCGTTATAATAACAGTGCAACACAAACTGTCTAAGGACCACAGCAGATCTATGGGGCACAATGATGGACAACCTGCTAAACAGGTACAGTCAGGGATCTGAGGTCTGTATCTACAAATACATAATGGCAGTAACTGTAGACAAAGCCTGTGACTGGAGTACAGAAGGAGAAAGAGCCACATATAAGGAGAAGGAAGAACCACTGGCCAGACAAACACAGATTGTGCACACTAGAACAATTTGTGCAGTACCATAGGTTCCCTGCTGTGTATGTAGTCAGTAAACAAATGTCTATCAGTGGTTCCTCACATTAATCTATACTGATCTGCCACTGGCATACCAGGGAATCACAGTGCTATGTAGAATATACCACACATATTATGGAAAACTCTGCTCAGTCCAATGCACTCTGTACCCACCCCAGGATATGACTCAGTTAATAAGGATAGAAAACATCCAGGAGATCTCTCAGTCAGTATATCACTGAGGTGCTGAACTGTTTACACAGGTTCATCAGCCAATCGACTGTAGCACACAAAATCCTGGATTGGAGTACAGAGAGGTATGGACTGAAGTCCAACTGTTAATAATGAAGGTCATACTGGGCATGCTCCTACACTTAGATAATTTCAGCCCATGTCTGAACCACTTAGATAATGTCAGCCCATGTCTGAACCCACATCTGACTATAAAACTGTGTTGTCCATATATGCCTGTGCATACAGACAGCTATGTACACCTTAACTGTCTCTTCCCACCCCCATCAGACAGGATTACCCTCATCTATCTGTATGTGGCACATATAAGATATATCTGGATCTATTGAGTGTGATATACATATATATATATATATATATAGGTAACATATACAAATATATCAATTATAGACAGGCAGAGGCAGAGGGAAAGAGAGACAGAGAGACAGAGGGACAGAGACAGAGGGACAGATAGAGAGAGAGAGAGAGAGATACCCTGAAAAGCATAGAGTGATGTAGTGCTGCAGCTATTTGCACAATTGTAACCACTGCCACATGCAAGTACTAAGGTGAGCTCCATTGTGTAACAGTAGTGAGGTAGGGGTTGTAATCTCACATCACCTGCCTTGTGTATGTGTGTGTGTGTGTGTGTATGTGTGTGTGTGTGTGTGTGTGTGTGTGTGTGTGTGTGTGTGTGTGTGTGTGTGTGTGTGTGTGTGTGTTTCTGTATCTATTACACTTACAGCAGAATACACATGCCCAACAGGCCCATGTCTGTGTAATGGTCACTCATTTTATGGCCCTGAGTCTAGTGTCCTCCACAACAGTGGCTTATCTGTCAGCAGCTACTGATGTCATCTACCTCAGCAGCAGTGGCAGACACTCTTCAAATAAATAAGCCTCATGGGGCATGTGAGAAGTATGTAGCATTGTAGTTTAAACAGTTAAATAGGTAGTGGTTCTAATCCCAGCAATGACCACTTTGTGTGTGTGTGTGTGTGTGTGTGTGTGTGTGTGTGTGTGTGTGTGTGTGTGTGTGTGTGTGTGCGTGTGTGTGCGTGTGTGTGTGTGTGTGCGTGTGTGTGCGTGTGTGTGTAAGTATGTCACCTTGTTGCTGTCTGTATTTCCTGCCTATGTGTGTGCAATGCCAATATATTTTAAGGCCTGTTCCACCCTGTTAACCCCCTATTGCACTACTTTACAGGGCCTGTAGATGTCATCCACCTTATAAGCACCCTTGGGCATTCTTCAGCCATGTAAGCTCTGGGGAGCATGCGATAAGTACGTAGCACTATAGTCCATACAACTAGATAGGAAGGGGTTCTAATCTCAATCTGTCAACTGTGTGTTTGTGTGTGTCTGTGCGCGTGTGTGTGTGTGTGTGTGTGTGTGTGTGTGTGTGTGTGTGTGTGTGTGTGTGTGTGTGTGTGTGTGTGTGTGTGTGTGTGCGTGTGTGTGTATGTGTGCGTGCATGTGCGTGTCACTTTCTAAGTATATAAACTCCATGGCGTACATGATAAGTACATAGCACTATAGTGCATACAACTAGATAGGGGTTCTAATCCCAAAAACAGCAACTCAGTGAGTGTATGTGTAAGTATATCCCCTTGTGGCTCTGTGTATAATGGTAATACATTTTGAGGCCTGTTCTACCACATAAACCCCCCATTGCCCTACTTTACAAGGTCTGCTGATGTCATTCACCTTAGATGCACCATTGAACACTCTTTAGGTACATGAGCTCCATGGTGCACATGATAAATATGCAGCACTATAGTACAGATAACTAGATAGGCAGGGTTCTAATACCAACACTGCCAACTGTGATACTGTGTATGTGCATGTGTGTGTGTCTGAAGCATAACCCCTGTGTGTGTGTGTGTATGTGTGTGTGTGTGTGTGTGTGTGTGTGTGTGTGTGTGTGTGTGTGTGTGTGTGTGTGTGTGTGTGTGTTGGTTATACCATTTTGAGGCCTGTTCCACCCTGTTCTCCCCCCATTGCATTACTTTACAGGGCCTGTTGATGTCATCCACCTTAGATTGACTGTTGGAAACTTTCAAGGCATATGAGCTCAGTGGCACATGTGATATGTGCATAACACTACAGTACATGCAACTAGATAGGGAGGGGTTTGAATATCAATACTGTCAACCGTAATAGTGTATATACGCGTGTGGGTAAAGCATAACCCCTGTGGCTGCTGTGTGTGTTAGTTATACCATTTGGAGGCCTGTTGAGCCCTCCCCATTGCATTAATTTACAGGGCCTGTTGATATCATCCACCTTAGATGCACCATTTGACACTCTCCAGGCCATACCATTCAACTGTACAGATTTTTGCAGAATGTCCAGATGTTTGCCATATATATGTGATCTGTCTCTCATAAAAATTGGGTTTTCTGTCAAATCATTGGCAAATCATTGAGAGTTGAAGTCAGAAATAGTAACAGACATTTGAGCTTCAGACGTCATACCCTTCAGAAAATTCATGCTGGCACAAAACCTGTTACCCTATCAGTTTTTTAGGTTCGGAAGAGCAATATGTCAAAAGCGTCCCTAATTTTGGGACTTTATCCACCCATTAATGAACACTTTGTCCAGATTAATTGCTCTAAGAGGTTGTGAGGTATGTCCCAGGCATATAATCTCCATGGCACATGTGATTAGTACATATCACTATACTACATACAAGAAGGTAGGGGTTCTAATCTTAATACTGCCAACAGTGTATGTGTTTGTGTATGCATATCCCCTGTAGCAGCATGGCTGTCTTGCCTGTGTGTGTGATGGTTATCCCATTTTGTGTGCCTGTTCCACCCTGTTAACTCCCCCATTGCCAACCAGTTCAGGGCCTACAGATGTCATCCACTTTAAAAGCACAGTTACACATTTCAAGCACAATAGCAATGTAGTGCGTGCAATACCTATGTCGGTCTGTAGTGTACATAACTAGATAGATAGGGGTTCTAATCTCAAAAGTGGCAACTCTGTGTGCACGTGTGTTTAAATGCATGTTCCCATGCAGTAGTTTGGATGACATGGTTATACTATTTTAAGGGCCTGTTAACCCCCAGTGGCAATCCTTACAGCACCTACAAATGTCACCCACCTGAATAGTGGTGGCAGACGCTGCAAAGCTATATAAGCTCCGTGGTGCTTGTGTTATGTATATAGCACTACTGTATGTAAAACTAAGCAGGTAGGGGTTCTACTCTAAACAAGGGCAGATCCTGAGTGTGTGTGTGTGTGTGTGTGTGTGTGTGTGTGTGTGTGTGTGTGTGTGTGTGTGTGTGTGTGTGTGTGTGTGCGTGTGTGTGTGTGTGTGTGTGTGTGTGTGTGTGTGTGTGTGTGTGTGTGCATGCACGTGTGTGTATGTATGTATATCCCCATGCAGCAGTGTGACTGTGTTAGGGCCACCAGCATACCTCTCAACCCCTCACAGAAAGACATCTGGATAAAGCCATACATAAAAGGATGGGACAAAGGCTAAATGTTAAGCTCATTCTTTACATATTGCTGTGAAAACAAAGCAGATAGCATAACAGGTTGTGCATTCACATGCATTTTCTGAAGAGTATGAAGTCTGACATGAAAATATCCGTCATTGTTCTCCACCATTAGTCTTTAATGATTTGCCACAAATTTGACAGAAAACAACAATGTTATAACAAACGGAACAAAACATGTGGCAAGCATCAAGGCATTCTGTAAAAATACAGTATGTAGAGGTGAGAGGTATGGCCATCATCTCTCCCACCCTGCAGGTTGCAGTCCATGTTTGCCCAGGTGTGACCTGTGACAATGACTCAAACAATACAGAGGTCCCCAGAGTGTAGAACAACAAACATTTCCTACACTTGTCTTCTAGTTACATAAACCAGTTATTTCACATCAGAAGTACCTTAATGTTATGAAAAATAGCATAAGCTAAGGTAATATGACACAAAGAATTTGTCATATTAGCAAACCAAGGGAATTCCTGTCTGTTGCACTTGCCTTGGGTATGATATGTTCTGCCAACTGTCACAATACTATAAGACGTGTCCCACAGTCCACATTTGATAAGGCATTTTGTGCTGCCTATGTGTGTGCAATATGTAGACATGAGGAGGCCCTGTGAGTAGCTGCTGCCCCCAATGAACCACATGTATCTAGGCATTAATGCTAACTGTCAACACCCACATATGCAGGTACTGCCTAAGGCTGTGTTGACTGTAAGTAGCGTGCTGTTTGTCATTGACCCACAAACTTCTAACACATTGCAATGGGGTCATACAGTGGGTATGGAATGGTGCCAAGGTCCTGGACTCAAGCTGAATTTAGGCAACAGTACCATAATACCATACGGCAAGGACATGGCCCCACTATTTCCCACATCAATGGTAAACCCATAAACACACAGACTGCAATGACAGACCTGGGTACTCAGGATGATAACACTGTCGCATTCAGGCAAGAAGTAGTGGCAGTGGTTAGAAAAGGCTTGTACATGGTTCACCCTATAGGTAAAGGGACTGCATCCAGATAAAAGTTGGACATTACCTCTGTATAGTCCTCAGTCAGTACAACAATACATTATCAGCATGGCTAGTCTGGTATGTACCTATGTAGACATCTGCAGCAACTGGAAATGCTATGTTAATACCCACAAGTGTTATCCATGGCCTTCAACACCTGTTCCATGCAGACAGACTCATATCAGTACTGCCACACTTGGTATCACACAGGTTGTCCACAGGTGGGCTGTGGCATGCTTAGATGGCAATGTTGTGCTCAGCCCTTCAACAGTTGCTCCATATATGTGAGTATAACTATGTGCACATTACCAGCATGACAGGCCTGAATCACATATGAGACATCAAAAAAGCTGCTAGAGAAACAGGGTTGTCTCCCAGAGGCTGCCCTGTCTCAGGAGTGTACTCCTCAAACATGTCAAACACAGTACCATGCAGACCCTCATCAACTGCATCAAGGCTGAGTGGATGGGGTAAAAAAAACATCTGTCCCAGGGGTCTAACCTGTGTCCAGCAATGCCAGAGGCAACAGGTGCTGATTGATGATTCTGTTGGGGATAAAGTAATGGCTAAGCTTGTAAGGGACCCAGGGCCAGTACTCTTGTAACCTCCTTTGTACCTATGATCCTGTGATCCTATGGAACCCCCAGGTGATATGTATCAAGAGTAGCATGCTACATCAGGGGATATGCATGCAAGGTTACGCTGTCTGCCCCCATTGTCCCTCACACACTGTTCCACACATACGCACCTAGGTAAACATGCACATATACAGCCATACCTTGGTGCTGAAAAAGTCTCTGCATTGCCACTCCACCATCCTGAGCTTCTGTAATGGCAGCAGATCACTATGACTTAGACACACAGACACCTAAAACAGAAACAGAATAAGATCTGTGAGATAACAGTCAGTCAGCAGTACTAACAGCAATAAAGCATAATGGCACAAAGGTACATACACTTTGATGTGTATGCATGACAATTGCCAGCAGACAGCACCTTACATGGCATAACAGTACTACACTACAAACTGCCATTAACTGTACTATATTCACCCTGTGCATCAGACACATATTAGAATGTCCCTGCATCGATTGTATGGATAACAGGGATGTGGCACAGGTGTCATCACATGCATAGGGTGTGGTGTGGGGTTGCCAAAGGCCTAGGCTGTGCTATACAGTTGATATTGTATGTGTGTGTGTATGTGTGTGTGTGTGTGTGTGTGTGTGTGTGTGTGTGTGTGTGTCTGGAGGGGTGCTGGTCGCCTAGGCCATGGAGAGGAGCTGTGTGCATCTGTCAGTAACCTGCATGTGACAGTGATGTTTGAGTGTGTGCATGCACACATTCAAGCCATGTGCTAGCCCTACACGGGGATATGTTGGACAGCAGAATGTACAATACACTGTCTCCAGCCACAAACATGGGAACTCGTTCTGCCAGGAGTGGCACTAGCACCACCATGCCCAGGGCCAGATGCAGTACTACTTCCTGAGGGTGAACAGTGTTTGCTGGGTCTGTGTGCCTCATGGCACCACCCAGGACCATGTGCCCATAGCCTGCCATGTTGTGGTGTAGACAGCACCATCCCTTTGGCAGTGGTGGTGGTACTGCCACCACGGGAGTGTGAATGTGCATGGCCATGTGGGCTCTCTGCTGATGTTGTTGCTGACCTACGTCCACCATATGTTTAAGCACAGACATTGCATGATTAAGGACTGACAATGTCTCACCCCACCATCTATCCACTACATCAGTGAAATGACGTAAGGAATCAGCATTGCCATCGAGGGAGTCATGCATGCCAGGCAGTGTGGCATCCATGACTCTGATCATCCATATGGTTTACCATTCACAATGTGCCTGTGCCTCCATGATGGATCGAAACATGTATCGGGTGACATGTGCTGTGACACCTCTGACAGGAGCTGGATGGAGAACAGTCTTCCTTCAAGCACCCCTGTCAATCTGCCTGTGTAGGACCTCATCAGCTCTCTGGCTATGGCTAGTGCCTGCAGTCACAGATGCCACAGTCACCACAATTTGATGCCATCACCCTCTGATGCCACAGTCACCACACTTTGCTGCCACCACCCTCTGACTGCCCAATATCTGTGACTGATGGGGACTGGGTATGTGTGGACATACTGACTGTGTGCGGGGACATTGGGGGTGGAAGTAGGATGTCAACCAATGGGACAGATTCATTCCCCAACAACCCCACCTGTGCCTCACAATGGCCACCATCATCATCAGAGTTCGATGAGACACTGACATCAGGTTGTGAGGGGGCACACTCCAACCCCCATGGTCACCTGTGAGGGGAAGACAACATGACAACATTAATTTCTGCACTATAATGTCTGCTGATCCACACACACACACACACACACACACACACACACGCACACACACACACACACGTGCCACAAAAGCATTATACAGACCGCACCTTCTGACTGATGCCATGCAGAACACAGAATCAGGTCACAACAGACACACTCTGGAAAGGCCATCAACAACATGCAGTGCAGCTATGTCCAGTTAATGTTGTTAGTAGTATATGCCTGTGAGATATGTGACAAGTCAGAGTATGTGATGAACCTTTACCTAAAACACAGTGCATCCATTTACACAATAGTAATGCACGCCTCTATACCAGACTGGTTACACCTATACAAAACTATGTGCTAATATGTTACCGCTCCTGCAAATATGCTACTGTGATTACCAATGTGAAGCACTGCAGTGAACCCCACCACAAGTGAACATGCACGTATTGCAATATGGCTAAGCTTAACAGTCGTGTCCATGGCAAACTGGCAGCCCTTATAAATGAAAAGTGCTGGCAGGCAGAGTATCACAGGCACAAATCACTCTGGTGATGATGAAACCAAAAATATTTTAATGGTAAAATCCACAAATGAACAAGTATAAACGTGAGTGCTTTCGTTAAACAAGTGTTAACTTTATCAGACCCTGGCAGCCCTTAACATGCCTAGGATATAGGTGAGCCATAACAAGACAGTTCCACACTCACTGGTTACAGGTTGATGGTCCCCAGCCACACCAGAGGTACCTATGGATTTATTGGGAAGAGGTACTGTAAGCACACACATCTGGCATTGGTACATGATAATATGTGCATTTATCAACATGTACAGTACAGGCTGTGATACTACCAAAATTGCTGACATTCACAATATGTGTGCACATGTGTGCATTACAAAAAACACCCACAAATGCAGACCTGACATATGTGTACAGGTATGCAGAGACTGCCACTAAGAATGCTACAATATTAACATGACGACCACTGGAGCTTACCTAGATGCTCCTCGGCTGTGGAATCTGTGCCACACACCTCCACAACATACATACTGATGCTTTCCTGTGAGCTGGAGGCTGAACCCAGGTTTGCTAGGAACTCCTCTGTGGCTAAGAGTGGTGGTTGTCTAGCAAGCTCTCCCCTTGTGCCAGTGCGGTTCCTGGCCACAGCTGCAGCTCTTTGCCGTGCATGATATTTGATATCCATAGCACTGTGTCGGACCTGTTCATAGCTCCTGTCCTGGTGGCCCACATCATTTACTGTTGCTACCATGTCTGCCCACAGTGCAGAGCTTTATTGCTGGTTATGGTGAGTCCTTGACAATAGCATGTGGTCATGGAGTGTCAGGGCATCAATAATTGCAGCAGTCTCAGCTTCTGAGTAGGGTGGATTGCAACATCTAAACATCCCACCTGAAAGTCATGAACAGGGGAATACATAATAGGACTGAAAACATTGATCACCATTATGTACACACCCTGCACATTCACTTTTGTCAGTACTATCCATCGCCAACCCCAACATCATACCCACCATCTATCCGCACAGTATGTCTGTGTCTATCTGCAACATAGTAACAATACAGCATGCATTCCCCCCTGATCCTGATGTTTCATGCTACTTGTGCATGTGCTATAAGATATTGCAATGCATGTACCTCTTGCACCTATTACTGCTTGTTCATAGCCTGTCTACATGGTCTGCTGTGGTGTCAGCCTCCTGCTGTAGTAGTAGTCACCTGGGCTGTAGGCCAACCCCCCCAGGTCTCCCTGGTCTTTCTCTTTCCGATTCTGGACTATATGGCTGGACAATGTTCTACAGTTTCCCCAACCAGTGTGGTTGATATGGGTGGCCTGGCACTGTATTGCACCTGCCTCATGTACACAGATGGGCAGCCATGTACAAACACCACCAAGGAGCACAGTGTGTGAGTGATGCAATAACAGTAGCAACCTGCCGTCCATGCTCTCTCCCTGTCAAGGCCATATTTCTGTCCCCAAACAGGTTGTCAACACAATTAGTACACCTCACACACCACCCACACCTACACAGCACACACACACATCTACAGTGGTCCTCAACATGAACATCCACAAACAAGGGGGATCTACGAGGCAAAGCCACACATGCAGACCACAGCCATGCAGAGCACATACCACACATGGTCACACACCTGCCATGCAGGCATCAGCACATGTCAAACATGGGACACATAGGGGACTCCATTGGAAACACACTGATGTGCCTCTCACCTGCTGTGTATGTGGATGGTCACAGTTACTTGTGTGTCAGGTGACATACTCCGCCATAGTGCATACACACTGCTGTCTCTCACCAACAGGTACTGTCATGATTCTGCCACAGCACATGTTGGTGTGCCTGACCTGACATGTATGTCCCTGGACTATATGCAGTGAGATATGAGTGAGCACACTGAGTATGTTTCCCAGACAGGTATGTCCATAGCCTTATACAGAATTTTTCTGTCACCCAGACTGATGCCGCAATACAATCAGAAAATGATTGTCCTTAACATGTGCCCTTTCTTCCTATGATATTCTAAGGGTTCCAGTGCCCGTGAGTCTGGGATGATATAGGAAAAAGTCCATGATCCTCTGCAAGAGATGGCCTCCATCTGTCTTCACTGGTCTTCATGTGTCTGGCAGTGGTTCTCGCCAGCCCCATAGGGACTCCATTATTAAAAGTGGTGAAGTTATCACTGCCAACATACAACTGTCAGTGCAGCACACATTGAAGGCCATGCTGCTAAACGCTAGAGGTGTACACATGACTCTGCCCTCATTGCAAGCAGTCTTAACCCTTGGAACTGCAGACATCTGTGCAGTCACACAGACCATGGTTCACAGCTGCAAAGAGCACCCTAGCCTTACCTGGTCAACCATCCTATCATACATTCAGAATCCAAAGCATAGCTGGTAATGCCATGGGACATGGGAATTCAGTATACATGAGACACACACACCTCCATACTGTACAGCCAGTAAGAAGCACAGGGGACACTGTAGGGGCAGTTCACCATTGCCAGCACACACCTATTCAAATCACAGCTAGATACTGCAAAGTAGGGACAGGTGGCCATTTTGGAGCAATGTCTCCTTAGCATATACACGGGAATGGGATCGGTCATGCAAACCTGCACAAGAAACACAGAGCTTACATTGTCTATATCCACTACTGACAGTCATTTCCCTCTACTGCACATATGTCTTCAACAGCACAGTAAGCACCTGCATCCACTCACGTGTGGTGGTCAAGGACACCACTATACCAGTGCTGTTGGTATAGCATACTGGATGCCTGACAGAGTCAGTGTAAACTTCACCCCATGTCTTCCCCATCAGTACATCAGGATGTCCACAGTACCTCCCCTGTCTTCTATATGTAGGGAACAGGTCACCACTGCCATGTGAAAGTCATGGTATACATCTGCCATGGGGTCTTATCACATCACAGGATGCATCTTACATGACACCAAGCATAAAATTTCAACACCATAAGGCACTGCATTCAAAGGAAGACTGACTACCACCTTTGTCCGAGACATTTGATGGATGACCACTGTCACTCCTTTAGACTAAATTGGGGTGTCCACCACGCAGTCACATTATAGACCCAGCAGCCTTACTAGGTTGTTCTGCAAGGCCATAATATAGTTTACAGTGAACCCCATTAACAAGGACATTGGTAACCTGCACACACTCCAACACGCACACTTAGGCTTTGTCAAGGAAGGGTCCATGTCTGTTACACTTGGTTGACCTCTATGACACAATCACCAAAGCCATGGATGGGGAGTGACAATGCAAATCACCTAACTTGACCTGGACAAACTCTGTGACAGTATAACCCACCTAGCCATTATAGATATAACACTCTCAAGTATACATCACACCATATGTTACCATAGAGGTAGCACACTGGTGCGCTGACATGACCCACCTTTTCCACATAGGCGAATCCACTTCAAGCAGTTGACCCATAACTAGCAGTGTAACTTGTTGTTCTATGTTTGGGCCTCTGTTATGTGTGATGTACACTTCCGAGGTGCATGTAACGGCCATTAGCCCATGTTGGACCATGTCTGCGGATGACTGCATGCTGTGTCCTGTCACCGGATTTCCTAGTGATGTGGACATCTGCCTAGGATGGTCTCACACAAATATATGACTGTTGGCAGACACATGGCCTCAGGGCACATACCAGGACATGCAGTGTCAATCCCTTTGAGGAGAGTGATGTCCCCACATATTATCACAGTGCTAACAACATCCTAGGCATGCAATCAGTCATGAGGGATCTGCAGGCACAGGTGTTTGGCAGCATGACATTTCACCACAATGTTGTTTCCATTGTAAGGTAAACCTTCTAAATGGCCCAAGTCATACATAAGGGTATGTCATCATGGGACATGGGGTATAACCATCCCTGTATTCCCCCCAATAAGGCCCATTATTGTGTATAATTCCATGTGTGTCATTCACATCACACAGCACATGCAGCAGGTGGGGCATCACAGAGGTTCCCCACCAGGGAATATCAGGGCCTCAAACATCTACCATACACAGATAGGTTATAAGCCCAACCATGTGCTCAGTTTCATACATACTCCTTGGGGATGACCTCAGTGTGCATGCAAGGCAATCACAGACTCCACATTGAAGGGACTGCTGCATGAGTGCAACTCATGCTCCACTCTGTTAACACACACATGCCCTCAACCTGGTGTGTGATATGAACAGGGCTTGTTGGCAGCTCAGATGTGTGTCCCACACACTCAACTGCTGTAGAATGGGCACCCTGTACACATCAGGCAGGGTAGCTGTTTACACCTTCGCAGGTGGAACCTGGATAACTGGATGGTTAACTGCACATATACCCTTGGGATATCACCTGTCTCTCTGTTGGACTGGGGCATCAGGTGCGGCCTTGCATACACATGGGCTAACATCTGTTCAAGGTATATGGGTGCTCGAGGCCCATAGCCTAGTAACTGCATATGGTACCAGGTATACCAATTATGCCCTGAGTGCTGTGACAGACTGTGTTGTTATGTGTCCACACCCATCACTGCCATCGACTGTTGGATATCCCCTGTGGGTAACATTACAGTACCATGTCATCCAGCCTACATCCAACAAATAGGTGAGTGGACATTCCAGCAACATCTGTGCTACACAATATCTGAGAGTAGTGCATATGTGGTATAGGGTGTCCTCCTTGTAGGTGTCTGACATCTGCAGTACCAAGATGTTTGCGGAATGTGTACATGTGCCTGATAGATGTAGACCCCCTGACAGACAACTCTGGATTTCTGGACACCAGTTGGGCAATATGTTATGGTTTTCCCCAGATTTTGGGGAATGTGTATGTGACATGCCAGACCCCTCAAAACACAGTAATGGTACATTAATATCTGGTACTGTGTTCATTACCTTACATTGTATGCTCGATATGTATGCACTGCTGCTTAGGCAGAGCCAGTGTCCCACCACTACTACTGCCTATAACCTGCTGTCCTGCTGCAGGGGGTCACCAGGTATGCTAGCCATAGGTGTCAAGATACAGGTGTGGAGTACACAGTGACCTAGCCAGAGTATGTCAAGCACTCAGGTCACTCCAAGACAATTACAAATATGACTCAGTCATTGTTCATGCTGGTGTGAATGACCTGAGACGTACCTCCCTGGACTACATGAAAAGAGACATAGAGGAGCTCTCTTAGCATGTAGCCCAGGCCGGTATGACCCTGACCTTGAGTAGCATCTTACCCTCACCAAGAATGATGCCACAATATGAAGACAAGATGATCAATTTAAACAATTGGCTTAAGTATTGGTGGCATTCAAAGGGGATCCAATGCATGTCAGCCTGGGATGACATGCTCAACAAGCCACGATGCTTCGCTAGGGACGGTTTGCACCTGTCACCCCTGGGCTTTCGGATATTGGCAAAGGCTCTTGCCACCCCCATAGTGCCTTTGTTAGGCAAGGCTCAAAAGACAAACCCACCTCCATAGGTATCACAAGGGATAAGAAACTAAGATTAATGCTACTCAATGCCAGAAGCCTAAACCTCAGGATGCACACACTCAAAACTCTCCTTAGCATGGAGAACATCGATATCTGTGCAGTAACAGAAACCTGGTTCAAGGCTCCCAAGAGCACCCCAGCACTACCAGGTTATACCTCATACCATGTTTTTCGGCCCCAAAACTTGGACTGAACCACAAAAGGAGGGGAAGTATCAATATTCGTCAAAGATACCCACACCTCCAGGATGGTGGCACAGCACGAAGCATCAGAGACTATCCATGTGCAACTAACAGTGGGTAAAACTGCCTTCCAGTTTATAGCCTGCTACAGACCACCCTCCCAAACCCAGGAACCCCACTCGGCCTTCCTGAGAACACTGGAAAATATGAAGGTCTCTCCAAACACCATTATATTGGGCGACTTCAACTACCCAAACATAGACTGGGAGCATTACTCTAGCTCCAACACCCTAGCCCAAAGGTTCCTAGAATTTATAAACTCAAATGCTATGGAACAGCTTGTTACCACTCCCACAAGTGGGGAAAACATACTGGACCTGATCATCACCAACATGGGACTCTATGCTCCAGACCAGAAGTGTATCCCTCACTGGTAAGATCAGACCATAAACTAATCTCACTAGATATTCACATCCCGACCCCAGCTCCTGCCCAGAAAACCACAGTGAAAAACTTCTCTAAAGCAAATTTCACACTCCTCAAAACCGAGGTGGAATCCTTCAAAGCCCCCAGGCCTGTGGAAAATACGGCCCAGACTGCAGAATCCTTTATAAACGCATTCTATGAACACTTTCAGGAATGCATGGATCATGCAATCCCAAACAAAACCGAGACCCAATCCTCCAAAGGCAGGCATCCTGTCTGGTGGACCCCAGACATAAACAAACTATACAATAGAAGGAGGAAGCTACTACATGATAGAGCAAAATCCCAAAAAGGGAAGGCATCTCTGATCAGTATTAGCAAAAAACTACGGGCACTCATAAAATCGTCTAAGGCCAGCTTCGAGAGAAAAATTGCACAGGACACTAAGGATAATCACAAGGCTTTCTTTAGTTATGTTAGGAACCTGGGTGAGAATCCCCAGATATGCTCAGAATTAGTCCAAAATGACAAAAAATACACCGAACCCACAGACATTGCCAACATCCTAGCTGACAAGGTCAGTGCAAATTTCTCCCCCCCCTTCCCCACCAAAAGGGCAAATATATATCCCAGCAGAGTGCTACCCCCCCTGACATCTCAGATGCTCAGGTAAGAGCCACCCTCTCCAAAGCAAAAAACACAGCATCAATGGGACCAGACGGTGTCCCGGGCTGTGTCCTACATGAACTCCAAGAAGAACTAAACCCAAACATAAAACTACTGTTCAATCTCAGCCTTACTACAGGATATGTGCCCAAAGAGTGGCGTACAGCAACAGTGGTCCCTCTCTACAAAGGTGGTGCCTCAACGGATCCTGGAAACTATCGCCCCATAAGCCTGACTAGCTTGATCTGCAAAGCTATTGAAAGGATCATCATGGACCTCATAAATAAAGATATTGGGGACCTACAGACACTGGATCCTACCCAGTTCGGCTTTGTTAAGGGCAGATCCTCCTCTTAAACCTGGTTGATTTCTTTGAAACAGTCACCAAGGCCATTGACGAGGGGAAGGTGGTCCACACAGCCTACCTGGACCTCGCAAAAGCCTTCGATACAATACCCCACTCGGGCATTATGGATAAGCTCACCAGCTTAAATATAAACCCCTATGTCACTAGATGGGTTGCAAACTGGCTCAAGGACAGAACCCACATGGTTAGAATTGCTGGAGCTATGTCAGACTCCAAACCAGTTACAAGTAGTGTCCCACAAGGCTCAGTCCTAGGACCTCTCTTGTTCGGTATATATTTATCAGAGGTACAGGCCAACACGGAAGGACTGTGGCTGACCAAGTTCACAGATGACTGCAAACTGGGCACCATAATTGACTCTCCAGCCGACACAAGCATCCTACAAATGGGCCTCATAGAAACAGATAACTGGTGCCAGAGCCATGGCCTCAAGCTAAACGCCAAAAAGTGTATCGTCAACCCCTTCGGCAAAAAGAAAGTGCCCACAAATTACCACATAAATGGTAATCCATTAAGTACAGAAGAAGTAATTAGGGACCTGGGGGCCCAAGTTGATAGCAATCTCTCATTCGACAACCACGTGGCCAAAGTGGTTAGAAAATCATTTATATAGCCCACCTAATCATGAAGGGATTCACATCTAGATTAGGGGAGGTCATCGTGCCTCTTTACTCATTCCTCATCAGGCCCATAATTGAGTACAATGCTCCTTTTGGGATGTACCTTACCAGACACCTGCAGCAACTGGAATGACCCCAAAAGTACCTCACCAAGAGGATCAAAGGGCTCAAACAGATGCCATATGCTGCCCGGTTAAAGAAACTCCAGCTCTACTCAGTGGCATACCACCTGCTCAGAGGTGATCTGTGCTTGACGTATAAAGCCATGTCCAACCCGGAATTAATGGACATGCTGCACCTCAGAAAATCTAAATCCTATCGAGCTACGCGCTCGATAGACTTGAACCTCAGCACTGAAATAAATAGGACATGCCGGAGGGACAGATTCATAACCCAGAGGCTCCGTTCACTCTGGAATAAAATCCCAGTCCAGGTTAGGCAGAGTCCCTCATTGACTCTCTTCAAGAGGAATCTTGATGAGTGGATGGGAGATCGTAGATTTACTCCGGGTATCACTTCTGTGTCACTGTTAGACAGATGCACAGTATACTAACCTCGAAAAAGGGCATAACAAAATTCATTTTAAAATGGGTGACGAAAGCCAAACACACTCTGGCTAGGCTTATAAATGCCCTAGGGCAGATAGCCTAGTATGAACCTATGAACCTATGGTCAGGGACACCAGGACAATCTTTGAACTAAGCCTGTATGACATTCATAGGCTGAGAGGGGCTCACTGACAGTACATGATGTGATATATACTAGCTGTATTCACCAGTACTTACTTTCACTATTGCACAACAGACAATCCAGTAGCAGTCATATGTGAGCTGACCATTGCTGGGGTGACTCAGGGGCTTGAGCTGTGATATATGTCACTGCAGACAGACCTATAAGGGATCGCCGTAGGTGCTGGACAGCAGACTAACAGCAACATGTCATTCCAAGAAATGTTGTTGAGACCTACTGTTGAAATTCCTATTTCCCATAACTGCATCCCCCCATCAGCATTCCATTACATGCTTAATTATATGACACATCTGGTATAGTACTGTACTCCTTTGTGAGAAGAAATCCAGTGGCAGTCTCCTAGGAAATCACAGTCTGTCTTCATGAAGAAGGTGTCAGACCTGTTTACCATAGGCAGCAGCTTGCCTTTTGTAGGTAATGTTCATGAACAGGTAATTGCCTGTGCACCAATCTGTAACTCCAACTTGCTAATAGCATCCAGAACAGCTGGGTTGCCTTTTCATTAGATAATGACATGGCAACACAGTGCTATAATTAAGGCCTTCATGTAGGCCTTGCCCCTTTTCCTGGCCTGTGAAGAGGACATTATTGAGGTGTGGTAGCTACAGAATCACAGAGGGTAGGTAGAAATACTGTCCACTGTTTGGATTGATGTGTTATGTCCACAGTTTTGCATGCTATGTCTGGCCATTGTTAACATACTTTCAGATTCTGTAGCAGTGTACTTTTTAAGAATGTGTGTTGGGGTCAGTAAGGAGACAGATAGATGTGAGTGCCATACATCCTTATCTGAATGTGCATGCTGGTGCAGTTGATGCTGGTCTATCAGCTGTGCAGGGGTGGCTCATGCTATCGGTCTGCAGGACTGCAGCCCTCCCACCTAGAAAGAAAAGAAACACATAACGTGAAACATAAACTTAAAAAAAAAAATTTCTTTTTTAACGAGTACCGGAACTGCCGCGCATGTGCAGACACACTCAGACTGCCCCGTAGATGCCCAGGAATCTGTGCAAGCTCTAACTGCCTGAGTCAGCAGTCCAGATGCAGAGAAGGTATTTTCTGCCGCGCAGATGCCATGTGGTAGACGACCGCACAGAAGAGTCCAGGAACTCTAGACTGCTTGAGCCGCAGACAGGACCAATCAGGAGAGAGGTAAGCAGGGATTTGAGTGCAGGACCAATCAGGAGTGAGTTAAGTTGAGTTCAAAGCTCTTGCAGGGAAGCATTAAGTCAAGCGTGGGTTTGCTGCTTTAAGACAATGGAGTTGGACCTGGTTTACTGCTTCTGGACCCATTTACAGGTAATGGAGTGTGTGCTGCTTTGAGACAATGGAGTTGGAACTGGTTTACTGCTTACAGACCCATTTACAGGTAATGGTGTGTGTATATGTGTGGTGTGAAATGCCCTTGTTAACACCTAGTGGTGGGTAGAAATACCCAGGCTTGAACCCTGTACCTAGAATGTAGGTGGCAAGGACCTGAATTCCCTATCCACCACTATTTGTAAAAAAAAAAAATTGCAGATTTTTGCCTCATATTTGTCCTGTTCCTCAAAAAATCTGTGGTTTCTGTATCTTCATATTTCCTTGCAAAGGTTTGTAGTGCAGTGGTGCACTGGTAGCATTGTTGCCTAACAGCTGTATGTTCTCTGGTTTGATTCTTGGCTGGGGGGGGGGGGCGGGGCCTTCTGTGTGGAGTTTGCATGTCCTCCCATTACTTATAAAGATGTATTTCTCCCTGCTCTACTGAAATTTGGCTTTGTTTTGTTCCAAGTCAGACTAGTTTCCTGGTTAACAAATGTTTAAAAATAACAGGCATTTGAATTTCAGACTTTATATTCTTCAGAAAGTACATGGTAAAACAAAACCTTTTATTCTAGCAATTGTCTAAGTTTATAACATGGATATTTGAAATTTGCCCATATTTTTGGGACTGTATTCCCCCATTATTGGCCTCGTCCAGGTATTTTGTGCTAAGGTTGAGAGCCATGGTGAGAACTGTATTCACTGAATATGTTTGGCAGCTGTATTCCCACATTATTGGCTTTTTTCAGGTGTTTTTTGCTACGAGGTTGACAGCTATGGTGAGAACTGAATTCACTAAATAGTAGCCATTTAAATTTGTCTTCTTCTGTTTCAACTGATTTGGCATAGTGGTTTGTTTCTCTGACTGTTTTGCACAGGGTCCCCGAGTTCAAGACATGGCAGTGAAATGTATGGTGGTAACACAGCATTTTATTCCAGCAACTTTCCAACATTATACAAGCAATGTTTAAAATGTGTCCCTGGTTTCTGGCCTTTTGCCCCCCCAATCAAGTCTGGCTTTTTCCAGATATCTTGTGCTGCAAAGTTCAGAGATACAGCTGAGTGTTGTGTAGATTTTACAAGGAGCTGAGAGCTGCAGGGGCACAAAAGTTTAGTGCTGCTTATGGTGAGTCTGCTTGCATTGTTAATTGCACAACAGGTAGTGTACTTGCTTTTGATGCAGAAGGCTGTGGGTTCTACTCCCACAGTAGATAGATGCATTGATGATAATGTACTGTGTTGTAAAGGGGGTGAATGCTGCAATCCTTTTTGGCAAAGATACCTAGTAACTATGAACCTGTTATCAGTTTGCTATCCATTCCCTATTGCGGTATTACTAGCTTATCATTTTTTTAATGCATGCAACATAGGCAATTTATTCTTCAAGGGCAACAGGCACTTTATTTGCAGATGAAACAATGACATATAAAGTTGTTTGCTAGCAGCAACCTCTTTATTAGTTACAGATTTCTTTAATGTGGATTTTACTACTTCAGAGATCGTGCATATTTACTGATACTGGTGGACTATAGAAGGTTGAGTAGACGTTTTATGATGGAAATGTTCTGAACTGGGCAGTTTTGTCATTGGTGCATACATTTTGTTTCATTGTTTACTGGAAAAATGTTCAAAATTATAAATTTAAAATGCCCTCTAACAACTGTACTGTATTGTACAAGGAATATAATGTAATACAGTCAGGAAGGTGTATCAAGGAGCATGTGTATGTTTTACGTTCAAGGGGCCTATGATTTTGAAAACAGCCCAGAGTTAATCTTTATCTGCCACTGGCAAAATGTATTTTCTTTGAATGTAGGTTTCAATGCTGTTTCAATGCATGTGAGTTTCAAGGGCAGAGAAGTTTTAATGCTAAGTCTATTTTCATTGTGAGACTGCATTGCTTTGTTTAACAGACATCTATTAGGGTTTGTGCTGTAAAATGCAAAATAAAACTTTCAAATGACATCTACATCATTGCAGAAGTAAAGCAGTATGCACATTACAGTGTTTATGGTAAATGGGGCAAAATAACCAAGGAATGGGACATTGGAATGGCTGCAGGGGGGAGGTTCCATTCGACCATGATTTTGTGAGGGGGGGAAGGGTAGCAACTCACATATACCTCTCAGTTGTCCATATTTTTGCAGAATGAATAGATATTTACTTCTTATTTTTGGTTTGTTCCTCATAAAATTTGTGGTTTTCTAGCAAATCATTTAGGAATGAAGTCACTAAATGACAGACATTGAGTTTCAGACTTCATAACCTTCAGAAAAATGCATGCTAATGCAATACCTGTTATTCTATCAACTGTCTTAAGTTTATGCAAGAGCAATTTTTAGTAGTGTTTGTATGTTCCCCCAATATATTTGGCCTTGTCCAGATTTCCTGCATTAAGAGGTTGAGAGGTACGTGCAAATCACTTTGTAGAATTAGGAATATCCAAACCTCTCAATTGTCCCCAATTTTGGCTCAAAATGTTGCTCTCCCCTAATAATCCCTCCTCAAAATGGCAATTTTGTAAGAAAATGTGGAGGGTTTACAATTATATATAACTGTAATGATCAGAGTTATAGATTACTTTTATTTCAGAAATGCGTGTTGATGCTCTTATTTTGTTAGATGCTCAAGTTAACAGTGTTAATATTAAAACGGTGTCCCTTTTTTGACAGGTTCCCAGCAGTATTGTGTGGCAACTTTATATTTTTGCATCACATTTTTGGTCTGTTTTTCATACAATTGTGGTTTTCTGGCAAATTAGTGGCAAGTCATTAAAGACTGAAGTTAGAAAATAATGGCAGACATTTGAGTTTCAGATTTCATACCCTTCAGAAAATTCGTACTAATGCAAGATCTACTACTGTTTTATTATCTAAGTTAATAAGAGCAATATTTAAAAATTGTCCTTATTTTTGGGCCTGTGTCCCACTTCTAGTTCTATGTATGACTTTGTCCAGATTTCTTGCTCTGAAGTTGAGAGGTATGAGTGTCAGAGCCATCACTGTCAGCCAGAGACATTTCAAATTATGACATACTTGTTGCACCCCACTCCCAACTGTAATGGCTCTGGATGTGTCCAAGGAAGGCAAGGAGCAGTTATGCAGTGTAAGTGTGCAGAGTATTCCCCCATCCAAGGGAGACCACAAGTACAACCGTGGCTTTTCATCTGTCCTTGGTTTTGCAGAATGTTCTAGTTTTCTGTCAGATTTTTATACGGTTGATTTATGCTTTTTATAATTCAGGAAATGCATGCTGTCACAGTGCCTTGTTGCTCTGTTTAAGTAGCAATGATTTAATGAGCATCAAGTAAGCTTGTCGGAGATTGTAAGATGCAAGTAAGCTTTAATAAGCATACTGTTAAAGAATTACCAGCATTGAAAGCCTTTTCCTTGTTGCCATGCAGAGAATATTTACATAACTAGATAATGTATAAGCCTTGCGTATTGAAATGCATATGACAGTATTTGTAATAAAAGGACAGGATTACAGTATTTTCAGAAGCTCATTACATTTATTGGAGACTTGTAGTCATCTTTGCAGGCTTACCCCTAAACTAAACAGAATGCCAATCTATCATGTGTGGTCCATAACTTGTGCAGGAATCCTTTAAGCAATTTATCTTGAGCTTGTTTCTTGTTTGCTGTTCATTTTTTACTTTGATCATGTCTTCCCCATGAAACAAGTAGATAGTTGTGTCAGGCAGCAGGTCTTTTTTGGATAAGAAACATTTTTACAAGTGGGGGTATCACAGAGATTGCTACTTTCAGCATGTTACTTGGTAATTTTATAAAGCTGAATATAAATTATAATTAGAACTGCAGTGCAAGGAGTAGTGGTTTGAGTTGAGTGCTGCTTGTTTTTTTATACTTGATTTTGACTGGCATTCCAATAATGTATTTAAAAAGTAATTTATTTTTTCATGCCTCACAACCTGTTTCCATCTGGATATTAAGTAAGTTGTCATGTAGCCAATGCATTGAAATATTTTTTTCTTCTACACTTCATTTTGTCTTGATTGGACTCTCGTAATGACTGTTTGGCATCCAGGGCAGCGTATTTAATTAAAGTTCCACTTGTTGTGGTTTTGAGCATAGCTCCACCCCTTTCTAGTTGGCCCCACCCCTTCCCATTGGTCCCACCCATTCAGCTGTCTCCTGCAGCCCTCCTTTAATTTGAAGTCACCAGCCACCACTGCAGCTGTGTATGCTTATAGGGGGAAACTGTGGCACATGTCCCTTTCACCTGAGCATTCCCCCTCAACCTTTTATGTATGGGTGTTATGTGGATGGCCCATTCTAGGTGTTTGGGATTTATGTTAGGTCCATAGCAAGTAGATGAACATACTGCTGCATGTGTAGCAAACCACAGTTGCTGCATTCTGGCCAGGAGTCAGACTAGGGATTGTGAAGACATTGGGGAACAGCAAGCTGTTACTGTCAGCGAGGGAGCAGTGTCAGCTGTTGTGTCACAGCATGGCCAGGTTAACGGTACCCCTAACAGTCCAGGTGAAGCATATACCTGTGGTACATATGTCATGTAATAGTGCTATCCAGAGAGTGGTAGGTGACAACATATTCATATTTGTGAAATGTGTCTCACCCTGCAGGCCTTTAATGTGCTACTGTGGGTGACAGTGACAGCAGTAGCAGCAACTAGTTTTGCTGGACATTGTAGGGCTCAGTTATTCCTATGTTGTATTGACATGCATGTAATTGTATCACAGAGTGAACTGTGGGCCAGTACTGTGGGTGGCCAGATGTGACACATGCTAGAAATGTAACAGATATAGCTACCAAGTCATTATTATGACAGGTGTAATTTTAAGACATATGTGTATGCATACAATGTGTTACACAGGATTGGCATGAACATGTGTGTTCAAATGGGTATGACGTGAGACACTGAACTGGTTGTCATGATTTTGTAACCCCAATCTGCACTGCCTTGCCAGTATGTCAGCACACAGAATAGGTGTTATGACAACCCTGCCATAAGTAGGGGGCATAACTGTAGACATTCAGCAACAGTCTGTGCAGTTATCAGCTCTACCTGATACTATAGGTCTCCCATACATCCAGCATCATTTATTTGTCTGTGTACTGGTTCGGTGTCTGCATCAGAGGCCCAAGTCCACTGTGATTTGTCCCAGTATATACAGGAATAGTGTGTCACTGGCAATCAGGGTATGTTTGTAAAAACAGTAGCTATTCTCCAGAGCTGAGTTGGCCTAATGGACATAATGCACTATGCTGTAGTTGACAAGGTCCTGGGTTTAGTACTTGGCAGTGTTTGAAAGTTTTGCTGATGTAACATCACTGTAATGCATGATATATTTAGAGAAATACTACTAATTTCCCAGATCTGAGTTAGCTTAGTGGGCTAATGCATTATGCTGCCATTGACAAGGTCCTGGCTTCAGTAGTTAGCAGCATTAGAAATTTTCGCTGATGTGACATCACTGTAATGCATGATATGTTTATAAAAACAGCAGTTACGCTCCATAACTGAGTTGGCCTAGTGGGTTAATACACTGTGCTGTGGTTCAGTGGTCCAGGGTTTGAGACTTGGAAGGAGTACTTATTTTATTGATGTGGATAACAGTGTCAGAGTCAGATGAGGTGATTAAAGCAGTTTTAAGCAGTTTTAAGCAGGTTTGCGTTGGCTTGTGTGAAGAGCTGTCATGCTAAGTGGCACTTACTCTCACTTAAACCCACGCTAATTTTTAAAAAGAGAAATGAAAAGGGGTGATAGGAAATTGGTGAAATGGGGGTAAGAGGAGGAAAAACAAGCTGAAAAACAGGTAGGGATGTGCAGGACAAGTGTAGGAAAGGACTATAGCTCCCCATTTCTTGTACAGCAACATCTGTGCCTGTTGTGGACAATTTGGAATTTGGAGTCTCACATCCCACAGGGATGGGTATGGGAGTCATAACTTTGTACATTAATTGCTGGGATGATTTATTGATAGCAGTATAAGTGGGGACAAAATGGAGAGCTATGTATGGGGCAATATCTTTGTTTTGGGACAGATGCCCTTTTTTAACATGAGAGTGGAATGTTGGGGGAGTGATATAGGTACATGTGGGGAGGTAAGCTGGGTATGAGAGGCAGACAGATGAGACAGACAAGACAGCAGACAGGGGAGGTGTATGACACATGAGGGGGGTAAACACCTTGGATTGGGAGGGAAGCTGGGAATCAGAGCACCAAGTGCCCCCCAGATGGAAACAGTCGGACTGAGGTCCCCACCCTTAGTCAATCACCACTGCCCCTTCACAGCCCCAAAGGTGGTTGTGCAGGCGGCTGGGCACCAGGGTCAGGCTGCCCCTCAAGGTGCACCAGTCTACCCTCGATCTGGTGCAGTCAGACATCCAAATTCCACTGGATGACCCTGAACAACATCCCTGAGAACTGATTGCAGGTGACAGGATCCTCCCCATGCCCGTGCCCAAGGGGGGGGGGCTGGCCCTGTCCCCTGAGGTGGTTCCCACTCAAAGGTGGTGCAGGACCAGTGGAGGAGGCAGCTCCAGGTTGGAGCCCAGATGTGCTTGGACCAGGTGCCGTGGCCAGATGAGGTAGGATAGGCGGATCCACTGGAGCCAGCCTACCCAAACATTTTATGATGTTGAGGTTTGTCAAAGTTTATTGGTTAGTCATGAACAGGACATTTCAACATTAGTTATAACAGTATACATGGGTGTTCCAATTAACCCAGAACAATAAAATACCATAGCATACAGAACTCAGGCATAACTGGAATAGCAGTCAGTATTGTAAAATCATGCCAGTAACAGTTAAGGCAAAAGTTCAACAATGGTGGAATTTCAACAAGGTATGTTAGAATGCAAATTTGTGATATATAATGAATAATACAACACAAGGCCCAAAATTAGGTTTTGAAAACAACATATGTGGAAATGAAACCATACCCATAGTATAAGAATAAATATCTGTGATGCAGATAAGGGGTAGGTGGAGAGAAAAACATTCCATTAACAACTATATAGGCTATTTTTTGCACAGCTGTACTTGTCAGTACTCTACAGGTCTGCCCTTACTTAACAACTACATGTGCCCTATACCTTTTGTAGCATGTACATACCTCTCATGCTTTCCACATGGGATGGTATGGGCCAGGCTGTAGGATCTATAGGTACATGACTACAAGGGTCTATTACATATCAAGGGAAGATATAGGACTAACAAAGTGTACCCTGCACTGATGTTGTGTGAGTGTGCTACTGCCATACTTCAACTGGATTTATATCTGTGTCCAAGGATATTGGCAACAGTGATCACTAGCTGTGACAGCGTGACACTTGAGAGACATGTATCGTTCACAGTGCAGGGGGTTTACACCTATCCTGCTCTCATTCATAAGCATGGGGTTAGACTATCAGCACACATTCTCAGATGCACCAGGCATACAGCCGTACCAACAGTACAACATTTAGGTTGTCTTCTTAAATCATAATAGTACTGTTCATGATGTTTTATTTAATGGAGTCTTATCACCTTGCTGACCAATGCTGTTTACACACAAGTACATCTGGACACAGACATTAGTATACCATTCATACAGCTACTACAGACATTTCTTTACATTTTATTTCTGTGGGGAGAATAGCTGTTAAGATTACATGACTGTTTCTATAGATAACCAGTACTATTTGTTACTATAAAAAAATCTTACTACTGGTCCCCAGATTCAAAACCTGGTCTGTGTGTGGAAAAACTAACAACATTTATATTGCTTATCACACTGAGCTACTGGGCCACTGCTGTGTGTTGGTTAACTGATATGTTCCTAAAGCTCACCTGGTGACAAAGTCTGACCTTGTAATATAGGTAGAGTGACTCAGAAGACTGCAGTGACAGTTGAGCATACATGCATGAGATTTATGCATGACAGACATAGTAGGTGAAGTGTGTATTAATACTTGGAATGCAGGTGTACACAATTAACCCCTAGTGCACGGGAATATTTGTGATCTGTACAGACCATATCAGGGCGCTGGGATGCCTACCTGACCCATATACATTTGCAGATGGTATATTTGCAGTCTACAACTAATACAGTCTCATACTTGCCTGGATCAGTGTGCCTACATTCAGGAATGTGTATAGCTGAAATGCAAAGGTTAACACAAGACAATCCTGGGGAAACACAATATAATAGCTTAGATATTACTATTCAAGGTTCAGATCTTAGTGCAGAACAAATATATTGCATTATATGTATAAGTATATTTCCCGGAATGAATGATCATGTCTCACTCCTCCCTACACTAAAATTGAAGGCTTTAAAGTTAAAAAGGATAAACAATTAATAGCTAAAGATGACAAAATAACAACATTTTTTTTTCTGCTGTTACTGTTTTAGGCCTTCTAATACATACATATACTGCCCACATTTTTAACATATATATTTTTAGCATATACATTTCAACCTATACATTTTTTATTTATATATATATTTTTTCTCTATTTTTCTAGATGTCTATCTGTTTATATTTTAAGTATTTCATATATATATATATATATATATATATATATATATATATATATATATATATATATACAGTTTAATTGGATATTAGGAGCTTTGTGAATCAATAAAGTATTAATTGTTGCTATGGTTTCCATGACGTTTCTTTGATTCTATTAAGTCAGAACCAATAGGAAGCAGTGATACTACTTATAACTCTCTTGTAGTTAATTAATTTAGATTCTGATGAAGTCTCCTGTAAGGAGATGAAAATGCTTAATCATTTCTTGTTTTTTCAACATTTTTTGTGATCTGTCTTTTGGAATTATTGCTTTTTGAACTGTATCATGAAACTATTTATTTTGGATTCACGGTGGTGAACCTGTGAGTTTATTCTGCACTGTTTATCCTCAAGGACGGACAGCCTTTATTAGAGCCCTGTACACTATTTGAATTGTGCTTTTTGGTTTTGGAACTACAGTGTGTCCTTTACTTGATTACATTTTCACAGTTAATTTCAGTGCACACTCTGACAGTACAGGGAGTGTACGGACACTGTAACACACCCTCTATGTGAAATACATAAATAAATACATATTAAGTGTCTGAGGACACTTTACACCAGCCTTTTAGTGCCATATGGCACTTTGACAGTGCAGGGGGTGTGTTATACACATTGTAACACACCTCCTCTGTGAAATTAATAAAAAATATATAAATAAGTCAGAGGACACTTTACTTTAATCTTTAAGTGCCGTATGGCACTTTGTCAGTGCAGGCGGTGTGTTACACATCTCTGAGCACTGTAACACACCCCCTGCACTGATTCAGTACCCATTTACATGGGTCTCCCTCAGTAGCACGCCTTCATTAATATGAAAGGCGTGCTACTGAGGGAAAGCTGCTAACACGGCCATTGTGCACTCCGTGTAGGGCTTGCACTATTTCTAAATGGAGTTTATTAAATCTGTGGGACAGTTTCAGCCACACTATTTATTATATATATATGCCACATTATCAGTCTTCCTGAATTCCTTCCAAAGTAATTTTCTGCAGATATTTTTTTCTAAATAACATGTTTCTTTTAGTAGTATTTTAGCTACTTTATACTTCAACAGAAAAAAGGCACTCTCAATGTGTGCCTATATAGAACAGTTAGAGATGTACAATTTTACACCAATTTGTTTTAGTTATGTGCTGATATAGTATATTTCTTGTAGTGAAGTGGGACTAGCCAAATGGATTTTTCTCACTACTTATTGCTTACAACTTTAGTAAATGCTACCCACAAAATAATTAAACAGGAAATTTTATATACATTTTTACATGTATCACTTCCATTCTTCTTGTAATTACACTGTTATGATCACTGCCTCTTCTGCTTATCTCTAAAATTGTAAAGACAATATATAACATTAGTTCAATAATGAGGTTAAGTGTGGTTAGAGGGGTTTATTTTACTAGTCAATAAGTAAAAAAGACTCTACGCATCATAGCAGAATATCCTAAGACTAATATTCTTAACTACAACAGTATGATAGAAATTCTAACCATATAAGAGGAATCACGATTAAAAACTCCATGCAAGAAATATTACGTACAAACACACTAACGAATCCAAAAATGAACTGCCAGGCAAAAGGAATGAAACACAAGTGTCAGTCGGTCATGAACAATTTAATGAAGCGCTTTTCGTCGATACAGTGTACAGACTTCCTCAGACAACAACATCAATGTGAATACCGTTTAAATACTAAAAGTTAACAGCAATTACTCAGTCAAGTACAGTAATTAATTACTAAAGCACCTAATTACTTTTTTTAACTCCATGCATTTGTGTATAAAATATTACAAACTAAACTATCCCTAATATAAAAAGAACATATAGTTACTTTAATTCAATGATTAGCTTTTCTATGGCCTTGGATTTCTAACTGTTTGGAAAATGTATTTATGAAAATTATTATCTAAATCATAAGCTAAACATTGATACAACATGTTTATATTTTGTCATCCCTATTATTTTTACAGAGAAAAAATATTTTCAACAGCTTCCAGAATATATTGGATTTATTTTTATCCATTAATAACGTTAAGATATAAAGATTCAACTTTACAGTTCTAATATGCATGTCAATTCTACATTAACATATTTTATTTAAAATGAAAACATTTGCATTTCTTTGCTAGAACTACTTTACTGCTTATAAGGTTTATAAAATGAAAATTGCATTCATTACTGTAGTCATGATTGTTTTCTTATTAGCAAATGTGTGTCTTATCCAGTGGGTTAACCATTGATAGAATGCTATCTAAGTTAGATACTCTCTGTAAGAAATTAACTATGGTAATTTACTGGGTTTGAACATACACTGTTGTGTACAGCTTCATAAAAAAAGTGTTCTGTGAAGTCCACATTTTCTTTCTGTTGTATATACAAGTATTGAATATTTTGTTTATCTGTCCTTTTTTGACAGAACTAATCTGTTTCTTCTGGTCCCCACATTCAGAACCTTTCATAAAATATGTAAATAATGACAGATTAACCTTTGGCTTTCAGAATATTCAACGGCTCTGTAAAATTTAGTTCCTGTTTTAAGAATGATTGAGCTGCCCTTTGATTCTAATGCAGAAGTGAGAACATAAAACAATACATTCAGGAAACTAAAATGCATCAAGATTCATATGCCTGTCAGTATATAGACGGATAGATAGATAGACAGATAGATAGATATATGTATTACGTGAGATGTATCTAAAGAGATTACGTCCTTGGATATAATTTATTTAAATTTGTATCCCCAGAATATAGTCAGATATATTTGAAAAGATCAGGTCCTTGGACATATTCCATTAATATGAGTATCTCCAGAAGTGCTGAATAATACAGAAAGCAAGCTATATTTACCATAATTCATTTATTGCTGATACTCCTGACAAATGGATATATAAAACAAATGCATATACTACAGGTTAATAAAGCTACAGCAGCAGTAAAAGGTAATAGCTGTCCTTAGTAGAGCAGGTGGGTCAAGGTGAGACATGGGCTGCGATGTAACAGATATGCTGATGCTTTCTTATCAGAAGGAGCCAAAAGTTGCATAAAATTGTGCAACTGCATACAGATAAGGTGCAGACAAGCATGCTGAAAAGTTGGCCCCATTGATTTTTGTCTGTTCTTTTTCCTCACATCTTAAAATAAAATTATTTTCTGTTACACTATAAAGCTCAACATTTTCACATTGCTTTTAAATTAATGTGGCACAATTCTTTCAGCAAAATACACACCAATCAAAGTTTCCCTGACTCAATATTTCAAGCATGGTAATCAATTAACGTGCTTGATAGAGCTAATTCTTTTCAAGAGAAAAGAAGTGTCAGTACAGTCATACCTGCATTCACTATTACAAGAAATGGATATCTTAAATCTTGGATCATAGTAACTATGTCCTTTTCATAGTCTGTAGCTTCATTAAATGTAATATGGTTACCAGTGTGCAGACATATTACACATACTTGCTGGAAGTATTTTAAATGTATAACTTAAAAATCAGCAAAAAATATTATTTTGAATGAGGCAGTTCATATCATATTTAAAGTGACATTTTGATGTTAACCAAGTGCTGAATTTCTTACCTGGTGTTATCCCTTTAGCAATTCTTACTATGGTTACTGTAACCCTAATATTTTCCTACATTTTTGTTGTAGCTCTTCCTAAACTCTGAACTGTCACACATATTACCTTTTGTAGGTCCAGTCATTCTTGAAACATAAAAGTACTGGTGATGAATGGGAAGTATATGATACCAGATACACACTCACTACATTTATTAAACATCTTTATTAAATCCTGTTTTAGATAGTGAGATAGGTACACATACAATAATAGAAGAGAAAACTAACAAACATACCTCTCAACTGCTATGATTTAAGCATAGAATTATGATTTAGCTTTGCACCTCCTAGATTTACCATATTCCTCATAAAGTCAGACCTATTTATGAGTAGATGCTTTATTTATTTCATAAACTAAGACTACACAAAGATTCAAGACTACTAACTATATGCATATAAATATACATTGTTAAAAATAAGAAGAATTCCTTTTTCTGACGACCTACTATAATTTTGCAAAGGCTATTGCTATGATTTCTAATACTTGAGAGATATAAAACCATAGTAATATTTTTCATGAAACATACATGTATGTTTTACTGCTCAATTCCTGCCTTAACTTAAACCTCACTCCTCCTCCTAAACATTATTCTGCATGCATTGTTCCCAAAAAATGCATTTTATTTCTATGTAATTTTCTCCTGTCTTTTCTAAAGATCCATCTCTAGTTTTTGTTTATCTCCTTTATGATATTCAGTACTTCAATTATAGTTGGTTTGCATTTTGATTTCCATTTTATGCTCACTGCATATTGATAACATACAAATCAAATGACCTATTTTTTTCTTAGAAAGGGAAGACAAAGTATTTGGTAAAAGGGTAGTGAAACATATAGGTCTATCAGTTCTTAACATAAAAATCAGTGAACTTAGACCAGGTTCAACTTGTTTCAATTAACCTGCCATCAGAAAGGCTTTCTTGAACACAGCCTGCCCTAGAACAAAAGGCTGTTCAAAATGTAGAACAGGAGGACCATATCTGCTATATTTATTTAGAGATTACCTGAAATACTTCTTCTTGTCCATTACAAAAAGGCACCGTCATTTGAAGGATTTTAAGCCACTGCTCCATTGGTGTATAACAGACACACTTCAGATTATATTCCCCATTTACATCACAAAACTGTTTTTCACTTACTTTGCCTTTATATGGGCATTGCCTTGTCTTTCCTAGAATGTGGTACAATGCACTTATCTTTTAACATACTCCTACAAAATCTGCAACAGTTTTGAAAAAAGGTCCGCTACTCTCACTTCCCATACCCATTTTACCAAGAAGTGGCACAAATGTAGTACCCCATTCACTGGTAAATCTTTTGCTAAAATTGTTTAAGAGTTCTTTAAGATAACCCTGTTCAAAATCAAAGAAGCAAAGCAAATCAACTTAATGTGCTTTTCTAAATTCCAGTACACAAATGAATGTTGATACTGCTTTTTGCTTTTTTTTCCTGCCAGGAATAAAGTACTTCAGCACTTTTTGTGTAGTATATGTTGTAGCAAGTAGTGTAGAAAGAGTTTTGTACAGGTCAAGGCAAAGAGACTAACCTTGCTCCTTAGTCTTAGATAAGGAACACCAAATAGAGTAATTTTGTACCCTAAAGTTAAAACTGAGAATCACAGATTGGGAAGAATGAATCTGGCTTCCTCCTTAGGTGAAGAGTGCCAGATAGGGAAA
This sequence comes from Protopterus annectens, assembly GCF_019279795.1. Lineage (NCBI taxonomy): Eukaryota > Metazoa > Chordata > Ceratodontiformes > Protopteridae > Protopterus > Protopterus annectens. Next base: position 901,840,429 of record NC_056728.1, read on the forward strand.
CAAACCAATTTTTTTGAGGGGTGCCAAATTGGGGAATATCACTGGATACTGGGTAAGAATGTACAGCTCTGACTCATAGCCGTTTTTGGTGACATTAGTCAATTTAACCAAAACACTTGGAGACAAATCAGGTTAAGTCATGCACTTGCAGTTTCAGTGGCTCTACATACATCCACAGTTTTGATAAAGTCAGATCTGTATTTTTCTAAAAGAGTATCCCTTGTTTGATCATTTCTTATGCCACAAACTTTTCTCTCTTTTGTTAATGACTCATGCTACTCATCACATTCACAGTTTTGATTCTTATGTGGAGTAAAATAACCATGTGCAGTTTTGATAGAAATGTATGCCTTTATAAATAGCAAATGGCAAATAAATGGCAAGCTCTTTTTAGGCTCACATTAATTGCTACTCTGTTTTTTTTCTCCTCTTAAAGAAAAGTAAAATTATACAATAATGGCTCATTATTATTCCAAAATGAGCACTCTGATTTGAAAGCCCAACCAGAATGCCCATTGTAAATCAAGCATATACCAATAGAAAAAGTTTGGCCACTGAAGTACCATTGAGCACCAGACTTTCTATTGGCATATGCTTGGAGGATAGAGCAAAATATGAGAAAAATCAGTTCTGTTCTGCAAAACAAAGAAAACAGAAACTCACCTGATTTTCCTTGTATGCCTGCACTGTCCAAACTAAAATATTGGCAGTCATACCTCTTAACTTTCCAGACTTTTGCAGAATGTCCAGATTTTTACCTCATAGTTTTGCTCAGTTCCCCATAAAAACATTTATTTTTCTGGCAAGCTACTGGGGATTGAAGTAATTAAAAGATGAAAGTCATTTCAGATTCAGGCTCCATATTATCCTGAAAATAAAATAAAACTAAAATATAACTTGTTACTCCAGCAACTTTCTAAATGTATAAGAACAATATTTAAAATCTGTCCCTATTTTTGGACCTTTGTCTTCCATTATGTTGGGCTTTGTCCAGAATTTCTTGTATTAAGAGTATATTGAGTGGGAAAAAAAACAGCAACGGAGATTCTCTTTTCTCCATTGCTTCTCCTCCACTGTACTGAGATACTGTGCAAGTGTGATGACCCTCCACTGGATCAGTAATCAAGGAGATTCAATCCCACCACTGCCACCAATTAATATGTGATGACCCACCACTGCCAACTAGTAATCAAGGAACCTCAATCCTCACCACTGGTAACTGTGGGGGATGTTCACTGGGAGAATAACAGATACACACACGGTATTTCCAGACACAGCTCTCTGAATCAAGTGCAATTTCCCTTAAGAGCACACAGAGACCACAGTCAGTCCAGGGCTAGTTTTTCCCTCTTTCTCCTGTTCCCCAATAGGACACCCCACTGGCACAGCTATAGAGTTGAGATCTCAGCTGAGTAACCAAGCCATGGCTTCCATCACCCTCACTGTCCAACCAGTGCTTTGTGTCCCTGCCCAAGTAGCTGACATACACACTCCTTGAGGTTTGATTTACACACACACACACACACACACACACACACACACACACACACACACACACCACACCTGGGAAAGGCCGGCACAGGTTTACTAGCTATGCCCCCTTCTTCACAAACTATAAAATAGTTTTCACTGCCACCAGTCACTCCTGCCAGCTACCTTAAGGTTCTTCCAAGGGTACCCAATATACTGAGTAATATTAATAGTAATGCAAATGGTAATTTGACCAAGAGCAAGGCTATTAGGAGTGACCCACACAGTGTCACCAAATAAATATGCAAGTATTCTCAAAACTTAACTATATCGACACAGATCAGCCACAATGAAAGGTTTGAATATATTTAGTAATAAATAATATAAGAACAAGACAATACTAAATATATATTCACAGTGACATGAGAGTTCAAAATCACAGGAAATATTTAAAATAACATTGCAGTACAGGCTCACACAAATAAAGAAAAAACATCTAAACTAAGCTTCGTTATATTCCTGACTGAATCTAAGAGAATTATACTATTCCCTAGTAACTTACTATTAGGGAAAGGTAGATGTGGTGAATGACTCTGGTTGTTGTTGTCAGGTTGAAGACAGAATGCAGAATGTTATATCTCACTAAGAAACTCCTCAAAATAATATGTAAATTTTACTGCTGGGATAGATGCAGAATGAAATAATTTCTGGTCATCTGACTTCTAGTTCTTCTGCAACCCCCCATTACTGAAGCTAGCAGCATTTAGCATCTATATGTAAAAATACTCATATAAGGGCTTTTGCTCACATCTTTGGTAGATGATGGAAGTCATAAAACAACTGCATTCCTTCATGCTTCAAAGTAGCAATTAGTTCACCCTGAAGGCAATACAGAAAGATTCCTAGTAGAGACTTTGTGTTTCTAGCTGCACTGAAATATCTTTATGGCTTATAAAGTAATTTAATTAAAAATATTTTTTCTAAAGTTTGCTGGACTGATGTTAACCTCTTGTATTCCAGTTTCCACTGTTAAAATATATGCATTTAAACAGTTCCAATAGTGCATGTACATTTCTGTTCTATTCCAGTAGGGCACACTGTGGATACATTTTAAACACAACACTTTATAAATATATTTTCAATACAAACATATATACAGAGCAGTTTGATATACACATGACATACAGTTCTAATACAGTTGTAACATAAGTATCTTTATATAAATTAGTTTGATATTCACAAATGACATATAATTATTTACAGAATTCCAGCTAGCTATGCTGGCAGTACATCCTTTCATCACATCAAGCATGAGACTGTAAGTTCTATATGCATGTACAGTACATCAGCAAACAAGGAAGAACATGGAGGAATGCTACAGTGCCTTTATACAAAGACACTATTTAAAAAGGTAAACAATTTTTGTCTTAAACAATGTCATTGTATAATAACAATAATCCACGCCTGTTTGTGGGTATATCAACATTTACCCATGGTTGGCTTTGTATAATCACTCAAGCTTTGCACTTGTGATCAAACCACAACAGCTGTGAATAAATCCTGATATACCCATGCACAGTCATGGATTTTTGCTTAATTATTAAGCACCTTCATGTCTTAGTCCTACTGTCATGCAAAGGGCTGCACTGGCTACTTAACTCATTATAATGAAAAATTTAATGTCTGAATTGTCTGCTAAATTACCTTTCAGTAATATCATTTATGGTAGTTGAAAATGGAACATGTTCTGCTCTAAACTGTACTTCTATACTTCAGATGATACTTCAAAACATATTAATTCTTGAATACAAATATTTATTCACTTATGCAAACATTTCTTTACTTCTGTAAATAGATCTCCCTAGGTCTGTGATTATGCACCATATACATTTTTTGTTAGATTGCTGTATAAGAACACATACTATGGATAATCTTCTAGCCTCCATGAGGTGTTTAATCACACTGCTTTCTAAAGGAAATGTGTACAAGATGGTATGCAGTTCTCTGTGTTTTGCATTAGTCTATTTAAACCTATAAAACTTATATGACACTTTTCTCCTGTAACAATAAAGATGACATGGTTTTCAGTACTGTTATAGAACTCCATCACATCTAATTAACCAGGAAAATATACCAGCTCCCAAACAATATCTTCCAACTTTTTACAAAAAACAAAGTTTGTCACTATATACCAGGTAACTAGGAAGTACTTTCTTTATACTCACTTGTAAAACAACAAATGGATGAAAGTATCAGCATCTGTTCCTGGTGTTCTACTGACCCACGAATAGCCAAAATTTGCATGACCTTTACATAGAGGGCACACATACAAAATATACAATATATTGCTATTTGTGATCATCAATTGCATCAAATCTCACCACAGTGAACTTCCAAAATAGATAGTAATATCGATATGCCCCCCAAAGCAGGTTCCATCTTAGTGCTTATTTTATTGGATAACTGGTGGTAAGATCATTTGTCTTTTGCAAATTATGTGCAAGTTAATAAACATTCAAACTGACCTATCAGCATAGAGTTTTTAACACATCTGTTCATAATATAATTTTGTTCTCTCTCTTTTAGACAAAACATATTCCGTATCATTAGTTTTATGTGTATGTCAGTCATTTCAGTCCACCATGATTCTTCAAGATATCTAGATTATGTTTGTCTCATCTATGGAAGGATATAGCAGAGACAAAGCACTGTAAAAACTATAGCCATGATAGTAAAGTTGAGTTCTTTTTTAAATACCTCTATTAAATTATCACTTATGATATAGGCAAACATATATTTATATAAAAGTAATCAAAACATATTGTTTCCTTTGACAAACATTATACATCACATATTGTTATATCATAAAATCTAAGCAACATTACAAAAATTAATTTCCTGCCTTATGTTAAACCTCATTCCTCCTCCAAAACATTTTTTCTGCATGTATTGTTTACACAGTTTCCATTTTCTATGTAATTTACTCCAACTCTTTTCTAAAGAACCCACTTCCTGTTCTTTTATCTCTGTTAAAATATTTTCCACTTCAAATATAGTTGGTTTAGAATTTATAGTAATTTCATTTTTTGGCAGCCACCAAAATTAAACTTAATAAGGCCCACCTCAATAAAAAAATAATTTACTTATTTACACTCATTTGCTCACTCAATATTCCTGATAGAGTATTCTGTAGGGAATTTTTAAAGACAGCCAACTCATACTCCAAAAACATATGCTCCCACATATCTCTTTCCTCCCCATTACACCTCCAATATTTGCTATCTACCTGAGGAAATTTTTTTGGGAGCCTGCCTTGGGTATAAAACTACTTATGCAAACACTTCCAGGCAAAAATCCTAAATCTTCTAGATTTCATTGCATATTTAGGAGCCATAGTTATGTCCTTCCATTGTTTCTTTGTGAAGTACATATCTAAACTCTCTTCTGGGTCATTTCTGACCTACTCTAATTGATTCCTATAGTTATCCTGCAATATTTTATATGACCTACTAATTAGTACAGGTCTTTCATTTAGGACTGCCCCATCCCTTTCATGTAATGTGATAAGGACAGAAATCTGTAGCCTGCAGTCAAAATGTCTTCTTGGACCCTTCTCGTTCTATTACTTTTCCCTTCCAAATTATTTATTCAAAATACCTTGATTGCTTTGCCAATTTCCTCCAGTAAATTCCAGCCCCCACTTGTTTATTCTCTGTACCCCTAATTGCAGCCATCCCTGTTGGAACAATCACCTTTTTACTGTCACATGTTGGCTTAGTTCTTAGTATTCTTTCTGCTCCTTTATGAATACAATATTCTGTATGACTGTTGTTATTCTCCTTAAGGATATGCATCAAAAATCCCACTCTTTTTTTATTTCTTGAATTATACCCCCTGCCCTGCTTCATTATTATCATTCCTTTCCACTTTGAATTATAGCTTTTTGCTTGTGATGTATAGTTAACTGCATAGTTCTAAAATATCCCTTCAAATCAGGTAATTCTAAACCTCATTGCTCTTTTGGAAAGATCAGCTTATAGGTTCATAGGTGCATAGGAGGTTACTAGGCTAATGGCCCTAGGGCGTTAACAAGCCTAACCATGTAATACCCTTGTTCCCTTGTTGGCCATGGTTAGATGGTCATTGTTAGCAGAGTGAATCAGTGATAAGCACTGACTGCCCCTGTCCATGAGGGACATAGATGCCACCCCCCCCAGGGTGACTTTACAGTCTTTCATCCAATTGTCAAGGTTGCACTTAAATAGGGTGATTGAGGAGCTCTGCTTCACATGAAGTGGGAGTTTTTTCCAGAACAGTTACAATCTCTGGGAGACATATCTGCCTGTCCAACATGTTCTGTTTATGGCGCTAGAGAGAGACTATCCAATAAATCTGTGTTGGATCCTGTTTTCGGTTGTTATATTTGGATTATATTTTTTATTTTTTTGGTTGTGATATAATATTTATTTTATTTCCAGTGATCCTTCACTTAATGTGCCTAGAATCTTTAGGCAAGACATGATAGACATGAGTCAAACTACTATGGAGCAATTTACTACATCGGTGGGTGAATGAACGAATGTCCGAGTAACCCAAGAAGAACAGGTTGTTTTTTGATAGAAATTTTTACAAAAGGAACAACTGAGAAGAACGGATAATCCTTTTTCCAATGTTGGTCAATGAGTAGGTAATTCTTTACCTGCAGATATGAAAGAAATGTTTGATAAATTGGATAAACTCATGGCTAAAAAACTGAAGGTATATTTAAATTGTCTGAGTTTACAAAGATATTTGGAACTTGATATCACACCGAGGGGCTTACGAGCCTTTAAAAACCCTACTACCCCATTTGATTTACAAGATGAAACTGATAAAGTATTTCACAAAAGATGGGTAACAGCTGCCCATCGTTGTTCCATTGAATGGGTTAGTATTTTAGTTGAACGGGATAAGGTGAAACAAGCTAAATTAAAAACAGACATTTCTACTGCTTGTGAGACACTATCAGGTGTAATTGGTTCGGCTCGAATGGAGCATTGTCTTAAAGATATTCAGAATAAATTGTTTGAGTTGGAGAAAGAGCTATTGAATGTTAAAAAATACAAGCTTAATCGTGACATCAAAGACTATGCTGGAGATTCAGCTTTCTCTCGCCCAATCAACAGCAAGAGACGACGTCGAGGCATCAGGTTTGCGGATCAGGAGGGACAAAGGCGTAATGGTGGTTCTAATGCATATTCGGATGCATCGACAGAATGGGAGAGTGAATCAGGAGAAACAGGGGATTTCCCGGAACTTCCAGCAGCGCAGAATCCACATTATTTCCAGCAGCCTTTTCTTAGAGGCAAGCGAGTCGAAAATGGGGAGAGAGATAGATATAGAGAAAATGACTCCACAAAGGAAAATGGACAGAGACAATATGCACAAGCCCATACATCTGCGCAAAAGTACAAACGGGTTAGAAGGAACTGATTCAATTTGTTTTGATAAAGAAGTAAATAGACATAATGTGGACAAAGCGTATATAATAAATCTATGTGGTATGAATTTGGATGATGTAACAATTTCTATGCTTAATCGTGGTTTGAAATTTATTCCAACGGTATTACCTAGATTACATGCTTTAAAAAGTGACATATATTATTTTATACGTAAGTTACATTTAACCTGTTTTTTTCAAAACAAGGATAATAGTATGTTTGTTAATGATGAAAGTAACAATATGTCTTCTTTTTTGGATGATTCAAATGACAGTTTTTATTCTTGCATGTCAGAAGATGAAGCTTCTGTAAATAATAATGCATATAGTCAGTTGGATACAGCTAAGGTGATGGTTAAAAGTCATTTTGTTCCACCTTTTTCACATGAGGGGATTAAGAATTTTTCAGCAATGATTGATTTTGTAATTGAGTTAATTTACAGTAATTTTGAGGTTAATAGACATAGTATCAATTACAATTTGACCAGATTGGAATGGCAGGCCCTACAGGGATTAATTAAAAATCATGAATTAATAATAAAACCAGCAGATAAGGGCAATAAAGTTGTATTGATGCATTATACACAATATGCTCAAATGTGTTTAGAACATTTAAATGACAGTGAGACCTATAGTAGATGTGAAATTAAAGAATATGAAGAAGCTGTAAAACAATTTGATGTTTTACTTCAGAAAGGGTTGGGTTATTTTTCAAAGGATGATATATGTAAGAAATTTAAGATAGATAACTGTGAAATAGCTACATTTTATTGCTTACCGAAAGTGCATAAGAATATTCATCATCCCCCAGGGAGTCCTATTGTGTCAGCATGTAATTATTTTTTACATAACATGGGTACATTTTTACATAGTTTTTTATATCCACATGTTAACAAACAGGCATCTTTTATTAAAGATAGTTTTGATTTTCTAGAAAAAATATTACCGATTGTATGGACCAAGGATATGTATTGGTTAACGGCAGATGTAAAAAGTCTATACACAAGTATCAAACATGAGTATGGTTTAAAAGCACTGGAAAAAATTTTAGGAGATAGTCCACAATCTTTTTATATTATTGACTTGGTAGAATTCTGCCTTAAAAACAACTACTTTTATTTTGATGGACAGTTGTTCCATCAGTTGAAAGGCACAGCCATGGGGGCAGTATTTGCCCCCATGTATGCAAATATAATGATGTATTTTTTTGAGATGGAATTTTTATACCAAATGGAATTTTTAAAAAAATATTTAGTTAAATATTATTGTTACATTGATGACTTTATTTTTATTTGCAAGGGAGGAAAACAGGAAGTACATAGTTTTATGGCTAATTTACAAAAGAATGAATTTGAACTGAAGTTTGATGGTTTCCAGTTAGATAAAAAAGTGAATTTTTTAGATGTAACTTTAGAGGGAGAGGAGAATGGTAAAATTGTTACTAAAGTATATCGTAAATTTGAAGAAAGTTTACATTTTTTTGGATGGACATAGTTACCATCCGCCACATCTAATGAAATCTCTACCATATGGAGAATTTATAAGAGTTATGAGACTGTGTAATAATACAAATGAAGTTGATATAGAATTAGAAAAAACTTCACAGCTATTTATTAGAAGAGGTTATGATGCAAAAGAAGTAGAATTGTCTTTAAATAAGGTTAAAGAAAGTAGTGTATGGAAGGAGGGTAAGAAAAGAAATAAATATTTTGATAAGAAACAAAAATCTAAATATTTAGAAAAAGTGTATATGGTAATGACTTATGATTTATTATCGGAAGAAGTCAGACAGGCAATTCAATTTTATTGGACTTCATTATTTAAGTATAAAGATTTGATAGATATGTTTCCAAAAAATATTATTTTTTCCTACAAGAGAGGTAGAAACCTTAAAGACATGTTGGTTCATGCTAGATTTTTTACACCAAAGGTGAATTTAAATATAGATGTGAAGTTAATGGGAACTTATCAATGTGAGAATGTATTTCTTGTCAATATGTAAGTAAAACATTTGAGTATATAAATGGGAAATGTTTTAAATCTTCTGAAAATTTTCATGCAACTCAGAAGTAGTTGCATATGCATTGAAGTGTCCGTGTGGACTATTTTATATAGGGGAAAGCAAACGTGCCCTTAAAGTAAGGTTGCAGGAGCATGTAAGAGACATTAAAAATAAAAAAATAGAAAGTCCTCTTGCAATGCATTTTAAGGATTATCATAATAGTGACCCACAAGGCATGTCTTCTACTATTTTAGAACACATTAATGTAGATAAAAATGATGAAATAGTTAAAAAAAAACTTTTATATAAAGAGACAGTCTTTATATTACAATATGGTACTATGACACCTAGTGGAATTAATGTAGATTGCAATTGGAAAGTTTTCTTGTAATTAACTGTTAAATTGTTTAATTAATTAATTTTTTATGGTATAAATATGTGTGAATATATTTGATAGTATTCTCCTTGAAGGCGAAAGCTGAGGCGCTAGAGAGAGACTATCCAATAAATCTGTGTTGGATCCTGTTTTCGGTTGTTATATATGTTCTGTTTATGTCACAGGCTAGACTGAGATCCCTGAAGTGAATGACTCTTGCCCCATTTGATTTGCAGGCATGCAGCATTTCCACTAGAGCAAGGTCAGAGATCGGTCCATAAGCCAAGCACAGGTTATCATTCAGCAGCCTGTAGGATACAGAGTACAGAGACAGTCTTTCTGTGTAGATCATGTTTTGAAGGCCCTCAATTTTCTTGGTTAGAAATCTCTGGGGGTCTCTCCAGTTGTTCCAGGTGGCTGGTGAGGTACATACAAAAGGGAGCATTGTACTCAATTAGTGGTCTGATGATGGTCAAGTATAGAGGAGTTATAATATCCTTAGTCTTGGATGCAATGACCATATTTATGAGATGTGCAATGTAGAAGGCTTTCCTTATCACTGTGGAGACATGGTGATCAAAGTTTTAATTGTTGTCAGCCTATGTTCCTAAGTCTCTCACCACTGTGTTTCAGCTTAGGGGGGTGCTATCTATAATGTAATTTGCAGGGGCCACTTCTTTGCCAAAGGGGATAATGATACACTTTTTTTTGCATTTAGTTTCAGACCATGACTCTGGCACCAGTCATTAGTCTGTGTTAGCCCTTTTTGTAATATGTTAACATCATTGGGGGACTCAATGATTGCACCTAGTTTGTAGTCATCTGTGAACATGGAAAGCCACAGGCCATCTACTTTCATCTGGATGTCCAAGAAATAGATTCTGAATAGTAGAGGGCCCAGCGCAGATCCCTGTGGGACACCACTGGTATCTGGTCTACTGCTGGAGGTGGAATCCTCAACTTTGACAGCAGTATTATGTTGCTGAGCCAGTTTAGTACTCATCTATTGATGAATGGGTTAATCCTCAGCTGGGAGAGTTTCTCATTGATACCTGAGTGGCAGATTGTGATGAAAGCCTTAACTAAGTCAAGATTGGTGGTATGTACTGCTTTGCCCTCATTCAGGAATTTGGTGACAATTTCAAATAAGTCCACCAGGTTTAATAGGCAAGACCTGCCCTCAATGAAGCCAAATTGGTTCAGGTCAAGAGTTGGAGGTCACATATGTCCTTGTTGATAAGGTCCGTGATGATTCTTTTCATTGCCTTGCAGATAAGGCTGATTAGGCTTGTGGGTCTATAGTTCCCAGGGTCAATTGATGAACCCACTTTAAGTAAGGGGATTACTGTTGCTGTACTCCACTCTGCTGGGACAAAGCCAGTGCTCAGGCTATGGTTGAAGAGAATGTCAAGCAGTTCTGCTAGGTCTTGTTTTAGATTGTTTAGTAAGCAGCCTGGGGTGTTATCTGGTCTCAAGGGTGGATATTACTTGCTCTTTGGAGATGCTAGGTAGTGGACTGGTGACAGGGATGCTTTGGGTTGTGTCTGGTGGGGACAGGGGGGTGAGATTTGTACCAGATCTGTATGTCAGCAGGTTGCCAATTTCTTCAGGTTAAGTGTGAGTAGTACCATCCACAGTCAGTTCAGCACAATGCTAACCATTCCCTTTAAGATTTCAGACATAGCTAATCAAAGCCTTATGATTGTCTTTAGTTAGATTTACTAACTTAGCCTCATAATTGGCTTTAGAGGACTTTACAAGATATCTGATTTGCTTGTTCAAGCTGTGGAGGATATTCTTCATCTGGTGAGTGAGTTCCCTCTTGTTCTTGGATAACAGTTTCTTCCTTTTGTTATATAAGCTGTTTATACTTGCGGTCCATCAGGGTGGCCTGTTTCTTTGGGAGGACCTGGTTTTGATCCTGACAGGTACAGCTGAGTCTATACAGTTGTTTAAATGTCTATACAGGGCATCTGTGTACTCCTCTGCATAGGAGTCATTGTTGGCTGTGTTAGTGAGGGTTTGAAACTTTTTATACCCTCACTTAGTAGGCTAAAGTTTGCTTTGGATAAATTTTTCAGTTTGTTTGCTCTTGTGGGGGTGTCCAATCTAATCTTTACTTCAAACGAGTCAGATTTATGGTCTGAACTCACCATGGAGGGGAACACACAGGGGGTAGTGCAGTGACCCCCATGTTGGTGAGTACCAGGTCCAGGACATTCGAGCCCCTTGTAGGTATGCAAACTAGCTGTTTCAGAACATTTGAATTAACAAAGACCACGGACCTCAGGGCAATTGCATTTCTGCTCATGTATGTTGTCCAGTCTATAGAAGGATAGTTGAAATCTCCCATGACCAAAATATTTGGCTGTGTAGGGAGTGGTTCTAGCAAGTCCAGGTAATTTGCGTGTTTCTCTTTGTTCGTGGTGGGGGGCCTGTAGCTGGCAGTGATGTGGTAGGGTGTTTTATTACCTATATTTAATTGCACCTGGAGTAACTCTAGAGAGTCATATTGTTTAACCAATCTCAAGGTGCATTTGAATACACCTTCACCTTTGTCTTTTCACACTCGTTTTTGGGTCTAAATGTGTGGAAGACATTGTAGTCTTGTATAGCTGGGGTGGCCTCTGCAGCCTTGAACCAAGTCTCAGTGACTTGACAGACATCAGCATCTTTCAATGTGAGGAGTGTTTCCAGGGAGAGCAGTTTTCTGTTGAGGATCCTAGCATTAAGTAGCATAACCCTGAGTTTGTCTCAAGTGGATTTCTTTATGTCGGGAATTTTTTTTTTTTGTTTAGACATTGCCTAAAGAAGGCACCATGGGAGACAAACATCTTTGCCAATATCTGAAAGCCTAGAGAAGACAGGTGCAGACCATCTCTGGCAAAGCAGGGTGGCCTGTTGACCATGTCTTCCCAGGGTGACAGATACTGGATCCCCTTGAACTGACACCAGAAGCTAAGCCAATTGTTGAAGTGAATCATTTTTAGTCTGTATTGTAGCATCATCCTGGGTGAAGGCAAAATGCTATTTAGTGCTAGGGACATGCCTGCCTGGGACACACAATCTGAGACTTCAATCACGTCCCTCTTCATATAGACCAGAGAGGTACATCTCAAGTCATTCACTCCAACATGTACTACGACAGAGTCATAACAGTAATTGTTGTTGAGTGACTTGATTGTGTGCATGATTTGATGGATCCTGGCACCTGAAAGGCAGCTAACTGTGGCTTTTTCCTTGTCCAGCCTGGTGAGGGGGACATCTGTGTGTCTCATTATGGAATTGCCTATGACCAGAACATTAGGTTTTGATGTGTTTTGCCTTCGGGGATTATTTGTTGAGACACTTGTATGTGTGTTGCTATGAGAAATGGGATCTGTGTGTGTTCCAGTATGTGTGATCTGTTACCCCTTGGGAGGTCTCTGGTCCTCTGGTAGGCTCTTGGTGAGTACATTTGCATAGGTGGGTCTATGTGACTTGATCATATCTTGTGTGAGAGGAGAGGTGTGTGTGCTGGCAACCTGTTTGATGTCTTGCTTATTGTCACATGAGAAGACTGATTCCTGCTTCATGGTATCATTACATCTATCACATACTGTATTTGTTTGCTTTATCAGCAAGTGGCTGTCAGTATACATAAGGCAATTAGTGCATTCCCCTAGGATGCCCATGTCTATCAGGCTAGCTGGTAAAATGTTTAAAAAAAATGGCTGTCCATTGTAGCAGGTTAAACCATAAGTACTAGATGGGGAGTTGGCAAGTTAGATTAACTTTAGATCTAGGACTAATTTGACTAACTAAGCAAAGAGATTTATTTTGTTGAGGATTAGGGGTGAAGGAGTGTGGTGATGTTGCTTAGTGTTCAGCTGTGTTGCCTGCAGTAGAGCAGGGAAGCTTAGGAGGGTTCCACTGACAAACGCCTGGGGAAAAATAGTTTATTGGAGTTTGCTACTATACAGGGCACTGCTAACCCCCACTGTGCGGTGTGCAGCTGCACACAAATGGGTGGCTTACATACAGGCAAAATTAAACAGTTTAAAATTAGTCTGCCAATAGGAAATCACACAATGATCCTTCCTCCAGCAATCCACAGCTCAGACAGGGCTATATCCACACTCTTCTGCCACATGGGTTAAGGGGAGCCCTTCTTAACGTAAAATGGGAGGATTTCAGTTCAAGTGTATCAAAAGCAGACCAGATTCAGCAAGTCTGGATCTAGTCTGCATGGCTAAGCAATATTATGTTGCAAAACAAGTGCAGATAATGAAGCAGGCACAGACGGAAAACAGGAAAAAAAGGCACCAATTAATGCAGTAAAACAGTTAAATGCTGTCAATCAGCACACTTCTGCCACAAGCATGCAGAAAATAAGCTTAATGTGGAATAGCTAGTTTGGAGCCCGACTGTGACAAGACCACACAAACTACCTACAACAGCCCTGCAACTAACAGATGCAATGTGATACAGCACAGTTAACTACTTAAAGCAGCAGCAGCAGACAGCACAGTTTTTTTATTGAAACTGTTAAAGTACCGTCACAGTATATAAGAGAAGTGCAAAAACAGAAAAACAGTCAAAAGGGCACCAATTAATGCAGTAAAACAGTTAAATGCTGTAAATAAACACACTTCTGCCACAAGCATGGGGAAAATAAGCTTCTTAATGTAGAATAACTAGTTTGGAGCCTAAGAGTAACAAGACCACACAAACTACCCAAAACAGCCCTTCAACTAACAGATGCAATGTAATACAGTACAATTAACTACCCAAAGCAGCAGCAGACAGTACATTTTTTATTGAAACTGTTGAAGTACAGTCACAGTATATAAGAGAAGTGCAAAAAAATAGGTAGTGCCCTTTTGTGTGTTTTCCAACTCAAACAGACCAGACAAACACCTACCACCAACAGAAGAACAATGTCAGCCCTCCCAATGCAAAAATACAGTAAAGGAGTGTCTGGAGTAAAATGCTACCACAAACTCACTTAGAAGATATGATATGCTACCACAAACAAATTTAAAGATATGGATACAGCAATGTATTTTAACCCGCTTATAAAAGTGTGATTATTCAGTAGAAGTACTTTGCTTTGTATAAATAAGCCAAGTGTCACTCCATTGCACAGAATTTATGAAGGCACTAAAATAAGACAAGCTGTCCCACTTGACACTTGCCCTATTTCCATCCCAGATAAAATCTTTCAAACCTTTATTAATTACTATCCACAACTTCTCTTCTGGTTGATATAAATATGCCAGATCAGTGTATAAAACTAAAGGGATTAAAACATGCTTACTGCTTGTATCCTGGTATTTATATCTACAGACAAGAGCTTAGAGTTTCTCAGTTTTTTTTTGCATTATCTTTTGTCTAGGCTCTTCCCATGTATCCTTAGCTGCCATAATAGACTCTTTTTAACCCATACTCATAAACACTTCATTTTGTCATGTCTCCATAAATATGGGCACTGCTGATACAGTTCATGAGTGGGTACACAGCTATAGCCTTTGTTTTATCTTCTTTATATCCTGAAAAAAAAACAGAACTGCCTCAGAATTTTCCACAACACTAAGGTGACCTCTTGTGATGCCATCAGGTACAAATTAATATCATCTGTAAGTAAACCAACTTTTCTTGAATACCATACCAATTATATGCTTGAATGAATGAGCCCTTTATTTTCCTTGCCAATGGTTCTAATATAATGCAAATTACAAAGGGAAAAGAAGACACTCCTGCCTGGTTCCTTTCTTCAGACACAACTTATCAGACAGGAACCCTCCCACATTGAGATTTGCCTCAGGTCCCTTGTTTAATCTCCTAATTAAGTTTATTATTGTATCAGGAAATGTAAATGATTCCATTGTCCTACTCATAAAATTACAGCTTACTCTGTCAAATGCTTTCTGTACACCAGGACCCACCAACAACTATGGTATTTTCTTATATTCTGCATTCCCTCTGTATCAGCTTTATAATGTCAAATGCTTGCCTCCCCACCACAAAACCACACTGATTAATATCTGTCAGTCTGAGCAATACCTTTGCCATTCTTTTAGCCATTAAAGTCATAAACCCTTTATAATCATGGTTTAAAATTGAAATGGGTCTATATAAAGTTGGATCTGATGGGTCTTTACTGCCCTTAGGTAATACAGCCACCACAGCTTTTTTCTAGGAATTTGGTGCTTCCCCTCTTTTAAAATACCATTAAAAACTCTTCTAGATCTCTATTATTGTCTTCCCTCCTAGCTTCCAAATGTCTACCAGAATACCAGCTATTCCTGGAGATTTTCCTGCAGATTGGTTATACGTCAGCATTTCTATTTATTTATGTATTCAATTTATTTTATATTTATTTATCAGGATAGGGTGGGAGACCCATTTTCAGCGGAGGCCTGGGAGGAAATGCTCCACAAGTTACGGAGAATAATTACAGTTGAAATTATCACAAGCATATGTTAGGACAGGATGATAAGGAAAACATATTTAGCCATAATATTAGTTACAATTTTCAACAAGAAAAATCATAATATTTAGAGGGAAACATAACCACAATTGAGGAAAAATGTAATTTAGCTAAATAGCTTAAGTTTTATATATGACTAGATAATGCATTAGTGGTTAAGTGAATAAGTAGGAGATGAAAGGTTTACCTAGTCAGTCTGTGTATGTTGACAACAATGCACTTGCATCTCCTATCTTAACTGTTAATTGCTGAGCTTCATCTTCCTCTAACCTTGGCATATTTAAGTCTTCTATACATATTTCCATTTGTTCTTTTTTCTTAATTTTCCCAGTTCTCGGCTTTATACAATTTTTTTTATAAAATTTCCAAAATATTTCTAATACCTCTGTAGGATTTCTGGTTATTTTTCTTGTTATAGGCTTCTAAGTTTGGCAATAACCCTTTTGACTAGCTGTGCCAAAGGTTTTTGTGCTATAGAGTTATTATAAAAAAAAAAAAAAAAAAAAACAGTTGCTTAACAGCAATCTTTCTAAACTCATGCATTTTATCACGGCACTCCCTAACTTTCTCTTTAGCACTCTGCAATTGCACATTTTCTTCTTCTGTGCTATTTTCTTTATTCTGTAATAGTTTAACCTCTGTCAGCTCCTTTAAATAATTCTTGTTACTTCTTAATCATATGCTTTCTTTTATTTCTACTGTGCTTCTAACTCCATTTTCATTTTATCCCAGCTATAACATCTGGAATTCTTTTTATCTTCACTAATAATTCATGAATAATTTCTATTACCCATTCCATAAATTCATCTCTTTTTAACTGGTTAGTGGGGAAGCACCAATGTCTCATCTTTACTTCATTACCCTGAAGTTTTATCTTAGCAATTATTGGCATACAATATGAAATATTTATTGGATGTATGTCAAAGTTTTCAATTTAATGCACATGTTCCCATGAACTATAATTTCCGTCTAGTCTAGCCCAGTTATTGTACCTTGAAGAATATGTAAATTCCCCAAGTTCCTACTATTGAATTCACATCTTCCATACCAAATATTTTCATACATTTCTTTAGAAATCTACCCTCTTTTGTTATATGTTCCCTTCCACGCCCCCAGATGCATCCTCATCATTGCAAATCAAATTCCTGTTCCCACCTATATGTAACATTCTCTGATGAAAGCTGATTATTTCTCCCAAAATTTTTTAAGCTCCATAATAGCAGTTTTATGTGGAATATAAATACATGCCAGCATAATCTTCATCCCTTGCCAGTAGCCCTTTATTAGCACAAATCTGCCATTATTATATTTTCCCTCTTCTATCACTATTAGAGTTCCTCTAGCAATTAATATAAATACTCCTCTTTTCCTTTGTCACTGATATTTTGCTGAATATCCATCCTGAAATCTTTTATTTACCAAATTCACATGCTCAGTTATTTTCAAATGTGTTTCCTGTAGCACTGCTCTTTGCACTCTGCATTTCTTAGTATAATTAAACATTCTTCCCTTCTTGTCTATACCTCTGAGACCATTTACATTCTAAGATATTATGAAGAGTATTGCTATTATGATAAGAAATGATTATTAATGCTTATTATATATGACAGCTTTTTAAATGTCTGTTTTCAGCTTTTGTGCTACATGCACTCATTAATGTTTGGCAGGTTAATCCTTTATACACTTTTGTTCTTACCATCAACATTGGATCCTATGTCACATTTTACAATACTTTTTGTTTTAATGAAAACCCTCAAACAACAAACAAACATATCCCCAGAACACCCACATAACTTGTTACTTAATACAAACACACGGAACTATGTATATCTTCAAATAATAAAGTTTAATACTCCTAAATGAAACAGTTGCCCCAAACAAAAAGTTGCAAACACAGATCTTAACCTAAACTTTTGGTTATCCATGCTAAGCACATGTAATTGCCTGTGTTTTCACTTACACTAATTTCTGTCTTTTCTATTTTTTTATCTTTCTTGAGTTACCAAATGTGAAAACCAGCTAGCATGCTTTCAGAAAACATTGGTTTTTGAATGTCATTTGTATATTAAACTGATTTTTACAGATGCTTGTGCTGAAAATGTATTTGTGAGGTTTGCTTGTGTTAAACTGTATCAATAGTGTTCCTGCTGGACAGAAAAGAAATGTACATGCATTATTGTAACTGTTTAAATGCATGCATTGCAACAGCATATACTGTAACAGAAGAGGTTAATATTAGTCCTGCTAACTTTTAAAAAATATATAAGAAATTAAATCACTGAGCCTAGGCCATAAAGATTGTATCTTTCAGTCCTCAATATAGCCAGAGACACAAGGTCTGTACTAGGAAACTCTCTGTACTGGCGTGGAAGTGTTTTATTGTTTTATGAATTCTAACAGTTACACAAATCTGAGCAAAAGTTTTGTGTATTGTTTTACATGTAGGTGTTAAATCATGTCAGTTTCTAGTATTAGTGACAGTGTGGGCAACAGAGTCAGATGACCACAGATGTGATGGCATCTTCTAATCAGCTCTGAAATAATATCTAGATATTACAGAGAGAGAAGTCTCAGAGTGATTTAGCATTCTGCATTTTGTCTTGGACTTGACTAGAAAGGCCCTCACCCACACCATTTGACTTGCTCTATTCAGTAAGTAGGGACAATATACTTTTTACTTAATCAGTAATAAATAGTGAAACTAGCTAAATACTGTTTTCTATAACTGTGTGACACTTTACATTGGTGTTATTTTTAATACTTTCTGTGACTGAAACTCTGGTGTTTACAGTGGATAGATATTTGGTATTTTCTTGTTCTTTTATTGTGTATCAGTAAATATATAATTCAAATATTAATATATCCAATGTATATTATATTAATATATAATAAATAAATATTTAAACTTTGAGATATTTGCATATATGTATTTGGAGATAATTGTGGCCACTCCTGAAAGCCTAGATGTTTGGTCAACAATATCATTTGTATTAGTATTAATTTCACTCAGTATAACTGGATAACCTTTTAAGAGCCTTATAGTAACTGACTGGTGGCAGTAAAAACTATCTTATAGTATAGGCAGAAGGGTGCATAGCTAGTAAACCTGTGCCAGCCTTTCCCATGTGTGTGTGTGTGTGTGTGTGTGTGTGTGTGTGTGTGTGTGTGTGTGTGTGTGTGTGTGTGTGTGTATGTGTGTGCGTAAATAAGATCTCAAAGAGTGTGTGTGTCAGCTGCTTGGGGCAGGGATATAAAACACTGGTTTCACAGTGCCAGTGGGAGCCTTATTGAGGACCTGGAAGGAGACAGATAGAGACACCCAGATCCCAAGCTGAGTGTGCGCCCTATGTGGTCCTAAGGGAAATTGTGCTTGATGCAGAGATGTCTGCATCTGGAAATACTGAGTGTACCCATTTGTATTCCAAGTGAACATCCCTCTGCAGTGTCAGTGATGAGGATTCAGCCTTCTTGATTACTGGCCCAGCTCAGGGATATCACAGAAGAAACTAGTGTTCGGGCTTTTCCCCCTATTATTAGCTTGTCTCCATGGAAATGTAAGAGGAAAAAATATAGTCCTTAGCTACAGGCTTCTAAAGACAAGCTGGACCATTTACTGCTAAAGGAAAACCATTCATTATATTCTCTTATTTACTTGTTTCCACTTAAAACTTGTTATTAGATTAAACCAAGGGTCTTAATCTAGATATTCACCTATGCAAAATAAAGCATATTAGCTATGCATATATTATGATCCTTGTACTTTTGAACCCCATTCCCCAACTCAACAATCCAAGTTTACAGATTATTAACTTAAACATGCTTCTGTCTTTCCTTTTTATTTCTCATTTTGCATTGTAATGCCTACATTTGTAATACTTAAAAAAAGAAGAAAGAGAAAAGGGCATCTGTTTACTTTAGTATTTTTATTGCATACAAGAACAACTAAAATACTTTACGCTAAAACATGCAATTTATATAATGAAAAGTTTCATAGAAATATTGCAACAGAACTTGTTTTACTTACAGTTACCTTTTTCCTTCCTGTTCTGCTCTCCTAAGTGTCCTTCTAAGCATTAATGATATGAAATAAGGCAAATTCCTTTCAGTTCCCCACAGGTTTAATAAAGTCAATAAAGGCAATAAAAGTCCACTTTTTCCAATTTTCTTATATAGCTGTATTTCCCAAATGTGACTGTTGTTTTTCAGTCTCACATTTATTCACTAATTTCAATTGTTCCTGTCCCTCTCCATTTCACAACTCCAGATTCCAGTTCAATTCCAAGATATTCCCAGTTCTTCTAGCAAACACCCATGATTCTCCTTTGGAATAATGGAAAAGATTTCACTGGCAAAGTCTCTCTATGCGCTTTATTATCAGAAGAATGAGAAGAAGAGTCCCCTTCTGCTTGATGGCTAACTTTTTGTCAGACGGATTTTTGTATTTCCTCCTTAGGATGTTCTGCATCAAAAATGACTTTGATCTTCTGTGAAAAAATATTCTGAAGACAACTGGATATAGCAGCTCGAATATTACACCTGCATCTAGACATTCCCTGATTGCTGGAATAACTTTGTTTCTCTTCTACCTTCAGACCTCTCAACCATACCAAATTCCCCAGTATTTACTGGTTTTGACGGCAAAATAATGGGGTGCCATGACTTCCCGCATGGCCTCTTTAATTCCCGATTTTTTTATTATTTTGTTTGTATTGCCACTTTAAATTTATGACTGATGTCACCACTCATCACCAGCCTACAGGGCATGCATGTTGATATCAGCTACTGCCTGTTGGGCTAGATCTGATATTTATTTTGAACTATTTGGAGGGAAACAGCAATGGGGGCATATATGCATAATTTGAGTTTTGCAGAGTCTGCCCACATCTCTGCAAGTCTCAGCCTCCAGGTAAGAAACTCCGTTCAATCTATGAACTATAAGCTGTATTTTATTTTATCTGCTTAACTACTGTACAACTTAGTGCAAGCTGTATTTTACTGTGTTAAATTATCTGCTTGATAAGTCCATTCAAACTTCAATCTATGAACTACTGTGCTATTTTATGTGCTGGGGCTCTGCTTAACGAACTGCTGTATTTTATTTGCTTAATGAACTACTGAAGTCCGTTCAATCTACAAGCTGTATTTTTATGTGCTAGCACTGCTGGGCCAAATGTGAAGTGTAGTAATTTTATCTGTATTTTTATGTACTGGGCCAAATATGGTGTGTGTGTGTGTGTGTGTGTGTGTGTGTGTGTGTGTGTGTGTGTGTGTGTGTGTGTGTGTGTGTGTGTGTACAAGGAGTAAGAGCCTGAATTCCCTACCCATACCACCACTTGTGTTCAATGTTTGGCTCTTTGGTCTGTTCCTCTTAAAATTTGTGGTGTTCTAGCAAATTAGTGAGAACTCAATTCACTAAATAATGATAGGATAACTGAAACTTAAATGGCTATCTTTCAGAAAATCCATGGTAATTTGGTAACACAAAACATGTTATTCAAGCAACTTTCCAAGATTATACTATCAATGTTTAAAATGTGTCCCTGCCCTGGTTATTGGGCTTTTGTCCTCCACAATAAATTTTGACTTTTTTTACATTTCTTGTCCTGCAAAGTTGAGAGAGATAGTTGAGTGCCGAGTGCATTTTACAAGGAGCTGAGAGCTTCAGGAGAAGAGACGTTTAGTGCTGTTTGTAACAAATTCACTTGTGATGTGAATAGCACAATGGTTAGTATGCTTGCTATTGATGCAGAAGGCTGTGGGTTCTACTCCCACAGTACATAAATAAATTGCTGATAATGTGTGATGTTGCACTTTTAAAGGCGGTGGATGCTGCAGTCCTGAGAATGTCCTCCTTTGAAGGAGATACCTAGTAACTTTGAAGCTGTTGGATAACTAATGCAATGCAAGCTTGACTAGAATTAAATCATCATTATCATCATCATCACTGCCCCCTTTTCTGATTTTCTACATGGGGTCTGCTGTTTGTCATATTTCAACATCTCTCTCGATTCAATGCAGTTATTTTTAATTTTCAGGAAGCAACGCCCAGTAGGGAGAAGGAAATCCATTTAATAATCACATCAAATAAAACGATCAACAGCAGCAGTACACACATAAATGCCAAACAGGTTAAAATCTACTTTCATCAGAATAAAGACCCTTTAGAGTATCCGCCACTATGGAGGTCAGAGAGAATGAAAAACAGACGACATAACTCTTATTATTACAATAAGGGGAAGGGCAACAACTGGAACAAACACTGGAACAAATAAATGAAATTGTGCAAAGACCTATTGCTATTTTAAATGAAGGGTGCAAATATAGTTTTGATGGCTATCATATTTTTAATTATAGCAATGTGGTTTTAAATGAAACACATTTTAAGCTTTTTTCAAAAAGGTTTTAAATTTGCCCCCTGTAAGAAGGCTGACATTAGTAAAGTTTTAATTGATTTAAAATTATTTTTAAGAAAGAAGAATTTAAATTTGTTTTTTCAAGGACAGGAGAACCATTTAAGAAATAGCACAGTGCCTAGAAGGAAAATTACTCTTAATCCCCCCCACCACCCCCAGTTAAGTAATTTTGAAGCCTTTATAGAGAATGAACTAGGGGGGGATGAAAGGAACTGAGTTATACCCAACCTGTCAAGAGAAGAAGGTTTACTTTTGAAAGATTGCAAAAATAACACATTTTTAAGAATTATGAAACCTGATAAGGGGGGAGGCACTGTTTTTATGGACAACATAACTTACAAAGTGAAAATGTTGGAATTATCGGATGATATGGCTAGGTATGCTAAAGTGTCTCTAATTGAGGTCAATATTTCTAAACAAAACATTTCAGTTATTTTAAATGACTTATTGATGGAAGGAACAGTTGATTTGGATACATACAAAGTTTTGCATTTAGGAAAAAAACTAGGGTTCCTTCCATCTTTGGAATTCCCAAAGTACACAGAAATGTCCAGGATCTCCCTTTGTGCCCTATACTTGCATCAGAGGGTTATGTCACTGCCCCCTTGCAAAATATCTGGATTTTAAGTTGAAGGATATGTCTGAAGGGGGCCAGTGTTCTTAAAGATTATTGGGACATGTTGAAAAACATTAAACAAGAGTTATATAGTGACAGGATTATTTTCATCACCATTGATATAGTGGATTTGTTCTCCTCAATACCGCACAGAGAGGGGATGTGTTGGTTTGAGGAGGCTTTAGTTGAATAATATAAATATAGTGGCAATGAGTTTAGTGCAATTTTAACCCTTATAGAGTTAGTTCTGAATGACAATTTTATTTTTTATGAAGGAGAGTTTTTTCAGCAACTACAGGGTGTAGCAATGGGGGCCAGTCGTGCCTCCACATACGCTAATATAATTTTGTCTTTTTGGGAAAAGAATATGTTTTGGGTTCAGAATTTGCTGGGTGTTGGAATTTTTACCAACGTATTCTGGATGACATTTGTATTTTTTGGTTAGATATAAAAGAAAGATTCCTTGATTTTTTTAACTATATTTCTGGAACCACTTCCTTCCTAAAGTTTACCTATAATGTTGAGTATGAACAAATTAATTATTTAGATATTACCATAACTAAGGATGAAGGTAATTTTGTCTCCAAGGTATATAGGAAGGAAACATTTTCCAATTCATATCTTTTCTACACTAGTGCACACCCCCCTCATCAGAAAAGGGGCATAGTAAAAGGACAATTTGTGTGTGGTTTACCAGTAAAGACCAATATTTTTTAGAAGAATGTAAGCTTTTGACTTCCATGTTCCTAAATAGGGATTACCCTGAGAACTTAAGAAAAGACATTAAACATGAAGTTCTTGAGGGAAGGAAAGGTAGATTTGTGCCCATTTTAGAGACAGGGACACCCCCATCTACAAGAAGGGAACCAAGAGTAGATTTACAAACTAATGGTTTGGATGAAGCTTCTGTGATAGATTTTAGTGGTGACTCGGGAATTATAAGGGACATCCTTGAGAAAGAATGGAACAGGTTTAAGAACATCTCTGACCTGGAAAGGATTTTTGATGAGCCTTTTAAACTAATTTATAGGAAAGGGTGGAACATTAAAAAAATTTTAAGAAATATTATGAACAAAGTTTTAAGTAAAGAAGGTAAGGTAGGCACTTTTAAATTTGGTCATTGTTCTCAGTGCCCTTTTATTTATAAAGGTGAAACCCTGTACTTAGCTTGCAGAGACAAAATGATTTGTAGTTCTAGTTTTGCAAATTGTAACACAAGTGGTCTTGTATACCTTGCAAGATGTGAAAAACATTTTTCTTTTTATGTGGGCAAAACTGAACGCAAGTTAAAAACCATGATTTATGAACATGACTATGACATAAAGAGTAAATCTGTTAGCAATGCTTTGTATAAACATGTTAGTATTTCAGGATGCTTGTTTTCACTTTTTTGTTTTAGAAGTTGTGCAAAGATACATTAGGAAGGTCCATGGGAGATAAGACATGAGTACAGAGAATTTTTCTGGGATTTATTTCTTGAAACTACATAAATGAAGCAGTCTCCATGGCCCCTGTCTTAAAGCTCAGATCAGCAAAGTTATAGCATGTCATTTTCATTTAGCCCACAAGATGGCATCATCATAACTAAAGAACTGCTTACATTTTGTTTGTACTTTCGTGAATGAAGGCTTTATGAATTTTAACATTTTTACATTTATAACACTTTTTTATTAATGAATTACAGTTTTATGTATTTATATCTCCTATTTATTGTTTTTAGATACAGAAATAAATATTTTTTTAGGAAGGCATTGTATATTTTGCACTTTTTGAATCTGTCAATTAGCTTTTGATTGGCTGTCTTACATTGTTGGTAGTATAAATAAGTTTAGATTTGTGAGTTATGCATTCATCTGATGAAGTCTTTATTCTGACAAAACGCATTTTAATCTGTGTGTACTGCTGCCGTGGATCATTTTATTTGGTGTAATTATTAAACAGATTTTCTTCTGCCTACTGAGTGTTACTTCCTGAGTGCTCTTTTTCTTATTTTGCTGGTTATTTCATTTCGAGCACTTTTTCCTTCCACTTGGTGTTATTTTCATTTTAATTTTATAAAAGACAACTGTATTTTAGTTTTATATAAGTTCAAAGTTTGATACACATTCAAATGACTATACTGGTTATATTTTGGTTTAATATTTTTTATGTCTGTTCTTCAATTTGTGTTTGAATGATAGTATCCCACAATTCCACTGGAATGAGCGGGGTTACATAATTATGTATACAGATGTTCATGTTACTCAGCGTACAAATTTATACCTATTTTTCATGTGCCTTTGTCCAGATTCTTGATGTTTTCAGGTTGGGAGGTATGCCTGGTGTACACAAAATAATCATTTTCTACAAATGCTATTCTGTCAACAACTTATACTTTGCCCTTTTGCTACAGTTTGTCAGGATCAATTCTTTCTGCTGGCTGTTTTCCATCTTTACTAATATAGGTTTTGTCTGCTTTCTCATGACCAAATTTGGAGCATACACATGGTGTGCCCTTTCAACTAACACTACCTGCTGTAGAATAGCAACCCAGTTGCTTACCTGTGCTTTCATAAAATTAATCAGTCTCTTCCTTCTCTCTTCTCTGATGCAATAGAAAATCTCAGATTTTAACTATGTGCTCTGTCCGCCAAATCTTCCATTGAGTTGAAGCATCTGTTCTAGACCAGTTTGATTCTCAGTCATACTTTTCTTCATTGCAGCCTTTGAGTTTTACAGTTTTATCAGCTCATCTTAATATCTGTTTAAATCTTCTTCCATTTTTCCAGACTGTTGTTATTTGAGTTGATATACTATCCTTAAGTGTTTAATTTATTTTAATCATCTCATAGCACATTTGACCTATATTTCCTCTAGATTACTGGAAGACTCTTGTAATGAAGTTGGACCTTGAAATGCTTTTTGCTGAAAGACTGGCGGATTCTTCCCAGTCAGCATTTTGTCTAGTTAAATTTCTTTCAAGCTCTCTTACTTTCTACTTTGCTGGCATCCAAGCAATGCACCTACTAGCCAGTAACTGAATTTACTAAAAGTGACAGTGTTCCTGGTCCTTGTCTTTCACTTTCTTTTTTCACACTAGGTGAGCTGAAGTTAAGCTGTTGATTGGTATGCAGCCATCTTGGAAAGCCCACATATGTGTTTTTTTTAACTCATCTTTTCTACTAATTGTTAAGCATCTTTTTTCTCTAACCTTGACATAACTGAATATTCCATTAATATTTCCATTTCTGCCTTATGCTTGTTCTTTTCATTCATGTGCTTTATAGGTTCATAGGTGTTTACTAGGCTAATGACCTCAAGGGCCTTTTTAAGCCTAGCCATGCATCCCAAATCTCTGGCAAGTTCTGCTACCCTTGATAAGTGTAAGCATGGGCCTGGGAAATGAACCATTTACAGGTTACCTGTGTCCATTAGAGACATAGGTGCCAAACCAGGAATGAATTTCCAGTTTCCCATCCAGTTGTCCAAGGTGCACTTGAATTGAGTTAGGGAGGGACTCTGCTTCACATGGATGGGGGGGGGTACAAATTATATCTGTATATATACAGATTTTTGTAACATTTCTGAAATAGGCTCCCTAAGTCTGGTCAAGTTGTTCTGCTAAAAGTGTTTCCGATGCAGAGTTGTTAACAAAAAGTAGCTGATTAGCAGTAACCTTTATAAACTCATGCATAGTGTCTTAATATTCCCTTTTTTCCTTTAGTACTCGGCAGTTGCTCCTCTTTTTGTTTTGTAAAATTTTATTTCTTCTGCAATACATAAACATTTATCCACCTAAATAACTGCTGTTACTTAATTCCCATCTTTTTCTCTGTTATTTCTACCTTGCTTTTTTAAAGTCACATTTTTATTTTTCTCAGTGAATAAGCTTTCTCTTTGGAAGTAATTTCTGTATTCTGCAATAACTTTCTAATTATATCTCCATTAGCAAGGAAAGCACCACTGTCTTACATTTGCATAATTATGCTGCAGCTTTATAATAGTTTTAGAGGGGCATAATAGAATTATTGGTGATATACTTATTGGATGAGTCTGAAAGGCTTCAGTTAAATAAACATGCTTGTGAAATGCATTTATAGTCAGTCTAGCCCACTAAGTGTATCATGGGGAATAATAATTAAATTCCTTGTGTCCTGCTACATATTCTATACTGAATATATTTCTTCAGAAATGTACCTTCTTGTTTTCCCTTCTCGGTCCCTGTGACACATTCTTATTGTTGCAATTAAAGTTCTGATCCTTAGCTGTAAATAATAATCCCTGCTGAAAGCTTATAATTTTCCACCAAATTATCCTAAGCTCCATAACAAAGGTTTTATGGAACACAAATACATGTTAACATAATTGTCCACTACCAATTATTTTATTTATTTGACATTTGTTGACCGGGTTAGTCTAACTGGGCAGCAACCCTTTTTTCAGTGGAGGCCCAAGGAGAAAAGCTCCAAATAGTACAAGTAACAAAAGCAATCATATGGCAGAGTTTATAACTAAACTAAACTTATAAAATTACAATATGTCTAAGAGCAAGAAGAAACAATATGCTAGAAATGGTCAATAAATTAAACATAATCGAGTACAGAGTTACATACAATAGTAAGAAGAATACTAACAGTATTGACAAGTTTGCAAAACAGAAAGAACTAATAAATTACAGATGTTGAATATACACAGAAGATAATCCCCAGGCAAAAGCCAATTTCCAAGACTACAGCTCTGGAAGCTGTAAGAGCTATTGACTGTTAATAGACCTGTTGGAAGCAGAAGCATGGAGGAAGGAATGGTTTCTCCAGTAGCATTAGAGGAGGGGAGGTGGAGTAAGTTGGGTCACTGCATAAGCATGTTCATGTATATGGAGAGTATCCTTTAGTGTTGTTTTGAAAGAGTTAGGGTTAGAGATCTGTCTAACACTTAGTGGTGTTACTTTGTTCCAAGAATTTGCAGCTGTAGAGGAGTCTACCAATATTTTTATTGGGTATATAAACTTCAGACAATGCTGGGAGCTATGGAGATCCCAGCTGGGAATATAGGGTTAGATGACAGTAGAGAGAGGAAGGTGCAGGAGGAGGGTTCATGTAAGATAGATTGAGCTATGAGAAGCTGGGGTAGTAGAATTTGATGATGAATTTCTAGCCACTGCAGGTTTTTCAAGGCTAGGCAGTAGTGAGAGTGGTATAGTTGGTTAGTGATTATTGGTAAATCTTGCAATTTTATTATAGGTGAGTTCCAATTTAGACAGAAGAGTGGATTTGGTGTTAGTGAGAATAGGACTGGCATATAGTAGGGTGGGGAGTAGGAATGCTTGTGCAAGAAAGAGCCTAGAAGCATTAATAAGAAATGTTGTATGCCTGTATAGCAGGACTAACTTTTGATGTGTCTTTTTAATGCACTGCTGAATATGGAGATCAAACTTTAGTTGGTCATTGATAATAATTCTTAGCATACCTCTCAACCTGGAAACATCAAAAATCTGGACAAAGACCCATGAAAAATAGGTACAAATCTGTACTCTGATTAACATAACATTTACATACATAATTATGTAACCCTGCCCACTCCAATGGAAT
Source organism: Protopterus annectens (assembly GCF_019279795.1). Lineage (NCBI taxonomy): Eukaryota > Metazoa > Chordata > Ceratodontiformes > Protopteridae > Protopterus > Protopterus annectens. Next base: position 901,868,824 of record NC_056728.1, read on the forward strand.
TGTGGGGTAGTAACTTTTAAATGCAAACTGAAATGCAGACAAAATATTAAATACAAAATAAACAGAACAATAATGTTTTATTTATATTAACATTTGAACTTGTATCATCAAACTTTGAACTAAAATACAGCTTTCTTTTATAAAATAAAATTAACTGCTTCTGCATTTAATTGCTACCTGCAGAGATGTGCTGTCATTAACTGACTGACACTGTTATGAAATTCACAAATAAAGGAGCGTCAACAAAATCATTTTCATAAAACTACTCAAAAACATTTGATTCAGCAAATTACATATTACTTCTTTGTGAATACAAACCCCAGATTTACTATTCCTCTGTGCAGCACTAGCTTAGTCCTGCATGGAGATGGCCATTTAGGAGCAGGACGGCAGAGCATCATGCATAGTAATGAGGTGTGCTGCCTCAGCTCCTAGTCTTACATGTAATGTGTAAGAGTGCAGGGGGGCATGTCTGAGAGCAAAGCTCTCAGAATATACACACCCTCGCAAGGAAGAACAGCAGAAAGGGGTCAGAAATGAGTGAGACTCCTCATAGGTGTCCGCATATCCCCACCAACAGTCCTCTTGTGTACAACAGCAACAAAAGCACACATAAATAAAATTAACAAACCGTTTTATTTTTTTTACAACTCACATTAAAGCTAACTGTAGGTGCGCGGGTGTGCCCACTGCTTAGCTATGGTTAATGCAGCTTAAATGGCTGAAGAGGATAACAAGGAAGATATATGCAAATGCTGCAGCATAGAAATAGTATAGTGGGCAGAGCATTCACCTTATGAACAGACATTCCCAGTTCGAGTCCCACTGCAGCGCATTCCATTTTCCATGGCAAAGCACATTATGAACAATATTTATGTTGCAAAACCCACTAAATAACATATTTTTATGAACTGGAGTACTGCAGTAAATGCACATGTGAGGTGTCAGTGTCATAATGAATGAAGCACTAGTAAGCAGGTTTAAGCAGCAATAAGTAGTAGTAAGCATATTTAAGCACTAGTAAGAGAGTTTAACCCCATTTGCGAGGTGGTAAGCAATGCCTACACTCGTTAAGCAATTCTGAAGCTAACTCTCTGTAAGCAGATGTAACTACAGGTTAGCAGTGCTTACCGTCATACAAACCCATGCAAACATGCTTATAAATGCTCAAAAAGTGCCTCAATCACTCTGTATCCAATGGCCCTTGTTTTGGCCATCAACAAAATAAACAGCCAAGTAGGTCTAGAACCCAGGACACTATACACCATAGTCACAGTAGTTAACCACCAAGACATCACAGATATACAGAAGAAAGAGGTATCAGCAAATCAAGTCATCACCATAGTAAAACCAAACTGAACCTGTGAAAGGCATCAGTATACAGACGTGTGCCTTAATCCACTACATAACATAAATATATCAACCGGAGTACAGCAGTAAGGCCAGAAGTCAGGTGTAATTGTAATAGAGTGTTGAAGTCCCCAATAAAACACAAGGACCCCATACAGTGTACATACATATGAATCAGGGATACCAGGCATACATATAAGGTGTAATGAATAATAACTCAATGCCAAAAAGGAATTATAATGCAATGTCTAATGTAAGCAATGCTAAGTACTGCACAGGCCAGCTTAGGAGGTGTAAGCAATGTATAGGCCATCTAACTCAATGTGCCCAATGTTATATCCCTTTAAATAATGCCACCCCTAGGTTAGCAGGTCTGCCCATAGCTTAGCCTTTTCAAAACTGGCCAATCACGGAAAAGTGGCGCAGAGCTACAGTTATCCCAATCCACAAGGGGGGATCCACCTTGGATCCCAGAAACTACCGTCCCATCAGTCTGACAAGCCTTATCTGCAAGGCCATGGAGCGTATTATCATGGAACTTATAAACAAAGACATTGGCAACCTTCAAACACTGGACCCCACCCAGTTTGGGTTTGTGAAGGGCCGATCTTGTCTCCTGATTGACTTCTTTGAATCAGTCTCCAGAGCCATGGACAAGGGTAAGGTGGTCCACACAGCATATCTAGACCTTGCCAAGGCCTTTGACACCATCCCCCACTCTGGAATCATAGATAAACTTACTAAGTTGGGTATTAATCCCTATGTCACCCAATGGATTGCTAAATGGCTTACTGATAGAACCCACACTGTAAAAGTAGCCGACTCCAAATCCAGCTCCAGACAAGTGACAAGTGGAGTACCTCAGGGTTCAGTCCTTGGGCCGCTCTTGTTTGGCATCTACTTCTCTGAAGTACAGGTCAACACTAAGGGACTCTGGCTAACAAAGTTTGCAGATGACTGAAAACTGGGAGCCATTATTGAATCCCAAATGATGTGGATACTCTACAAAAGGGCCTTACAGAAACAGATGCTTGGTGCCAGAGCCATGGGCTCAAGCTCAATGCCAAGAAATGTATTGTTATCCCCTTTGGGAAAAAACATGTATCCATGAATTACCATATAGGTGGCAGCACACTAAACACAGAAAGTGTGATAAGAGACTTATGAACACAGGTGGACAGTGGTCTCACCTTCGATAACCACATCGCCACAACAGTCAGGAAATCCTTCTATGTGGCACACCTCATCACGAAGGGCTTTTCATCCAGAAAAAAGGAGGTCATTGTCCCACTGTACTCATCCCTCATTAGACCCATTATAGAATACAATGCCCCATTTGGTATGTACCTCTCAAGACATCTGCAACAACTGGAAAGGCCTCAGAAATACCTCACTAAAAGAATCACAGGCCTAAAGCAGATGCCCTACGCTGACCGCCTTAAAAACTCCAGCTATACTCTGTTGCATATCGTCTACTCAGAGGCGATCTCTGCTTAACATACAAGGCCATGTCAAACCCAGAGCTGTTGGACATGCTACACTTAAAGAAATCCCTATCCCTCAGAGCTACACGCTCCAGGGATCTAAACCTTGTCATCACAATAAACAAAACATGCTGGAGGGATAGGTTCCTGACCCAGAGACTCCCCAGACTCTGGAATAGATTGCCCATACATGTCAAGCAGAGTGCCTCGTTGGACCTCTTCAAGAGGAACCTTGACATTTGGATGGGAGAAAGGAAATTCACCCCAGGGATCACGTCAGTCGCCCTGCTAGACAGGGGTCCAGGAAAGTAAATAATGTGGGAAGAAATAGCCAGGGAAATGTTATGGCTAGGCTTTAATAGGCCCTAGGGCTGATAGCCTAGTACCAACCTATGAACCTATGAACCTATGAACCTATGAACCTATGAAGTGCGGGAAATCGGCCCTACTTAAACCCAAGAGGCAGGAATACATTTCATAACTGGTTGTAGCTTCCCCTTGCAGGCACAATGGTAAGGGGAGAAGGTGTACACTTCTGGGTGCAGCGTTGGTGCATCCAGGAGTCCAAGGTCATGGCAGGACTCCTTGTCAAAGACCATGATCAGAGACTGCTGCAGGGCCAGTACCAGGGCTCCCAATATAAGGGGAAGGCCTGGGACCATCTCAACCACGATCTCACCAGTGCCACTGGCATACCCCGAACTGGTGAGCAGATCAGGCATCACTATGCTAACCTCAAGCGGCGTAAGGGGACCTCCTGGAGAAGTGGCTCCAAGAGGCTAGAGCAGCAGGGGATGTTCCAGTCGTGTGTAAGTATCACCCCACTATGTGTGTAATAATTGCCAGCTCAGGTATATCATGAATAGGTATGGCTAAATATTCCTCTTATGTCCCCCACAACTGCAATGGAGTGGGGCGTGAACCAGGAGGCTTACATCAATCACCTGGTGAGATTGCGATGCGAGGCAGGTCAGTAATACTCATACATTTACTGTCATAGGAAATAAAACTAAAAGTAGTAGTAAATTAATAGACTGTATAAAACCTGTATTGTTCAAGGCAAGTACTGCATACACTAGAGAATATGGCAGGAATAGTTCCATATTGTTTGTATGTCAATAAAAGTGTAATAGCCTGACAAAAAAGGTCTAACTGCTGCACTGCATGTGCATATTCTGGCATCATATGGTAATGTAGATTTGCAATCATGTAATAGTACTGTTATATTAAGCACTGTTATCCACACCTTCCACCATAAATTGAATGTGTAGGAATGCCTGTATATGACAGATGTAATCCCCAGTGGCCATTTATTACAACTAAGAGACACATAGACAGTAAACAGGGAAAATGCAAACAACAAAAACCGAATAGCACATGCAGCTGAGAGCGAACTGTTGTTTTTTAGCACACACAGCCATGGTTCGAATCCTGCCAGTGGTAGTAGTCTGCGTACAGAATCATACTCCACAACTGCATAGATACAGAATGTCTATTAAAGTGGCCCATATCTGCTGCCTATCAATCTTTTCCCCTGGGCAATCAGTGGGATGATCCCAGATGTATAGGTAGCAAACAGGAAATATAACTGATTGGCACACATCTATGAGAACAAAGCTGGACACTAGCAACTCCCCAATACCTTATGAGACTAAGAAGCCATGTATGTCCCATTTACACCCCAACTTGTCAAGCTGTGGTCAGAGTGTGTACAGTAACAGAGTGAGATGTATGTGCATAAGAGTAATGTGGAATCTGGTACTATGTGTGGGAACATTCAGGTAGTGCTAATAAATGTCCCTCCCACAGGTCTGGCAGATATCATCACTGTGCCCAGAAATACAAGAATGATACCCAGTACTGGTACTGTTCACATTGGTATTGTATGGCATTGCGACTGATGCAGTTGCTCTGAATAATGAGGTATTACACATCACTGTTGCCCACACTGTCCTACAACATATAACTGTCTAGGAAATCCATATAACAATGTTGTAATACAAGGTCAGAATGCAAAAGCACAGGGGATTAATAAGACAGAAAGCAAATAGGAGATATACAGCAATATTTATATAGCAGACACAACTGTGATGGACAGTGTTTAAGTTGTAGCAGACACAGCAATGGTCTGAATCCTGGGAGTGGAAGTAGGCTGCATACAGAATCATACCCCACAACTGTATAGATGAGGCCAGAATGTCCAGTATATGGTCCCATATCTGCTGCCTGTCCCCTGGTAAGTCTGTGGGATGATCCCAGATGTTTAGCCAGCATACAGGGAATACAACTGATTGTCAAACATCTATGAGAACACACCTGTCACTGTAGCAACCCCACCGAAACTGTTAGGAGAGTAATTTTTCAAGTATGTCCTATCTACACTCCTATGTTGTCAAGCTGTGACTAGAGTGTGTACAGTAACAGAGTGACATGTATGTGCATAAAACTAATGTGTGATCTGGAACTTTGTGTGGCAACAGTCAGGTAATGCTAACAAACATTGCTCCGACAGGTACGTTGGATACGAACACTGTGCTGAGAAATAAAGACCATTATAACATGTACTGGTACTGTTCACTCTGGTATTGTAGGGAATTGTGAGTGTTGCAGTTTCTCTGAGTAATAAAGTATCACTGATCACTGTCACCCACACTGTGCTACATAATATAACTGTGTAGGAAAGCATGTATATGGGTGTGTCAGGTCACTAAAGGTGGAAGAGGGCAATAATCTAGATATGTCCCGGCACACCAACATGAGGTCAACACATGGCCAGAGAATGTGCAGAAAGAGTTGGATAGCTATGTGCACAACATTAACCTGGAATCCTGGAGTATGTGTAGAAACAGTTAGTGTTAACAAACATTTCCTCCACAGGTATATCAGGTAAGAGGTGTATACTGCAGGTGAAACCAGTTCATGTGTAACGATGATGACAGCCATGTCACTGTCCAAACTAAGGCTATAGGGTAGTGTAGT